>NW_026067890.1:3144113-3160494 GCF_014885135.2 Alexandromys fortis
TCTCTGACTCTACCCTTCTTTCTCCCAGCATTCAGTTTAGTTTTCCCTGACTATCTATATTCCCTGTGCAGGCCCAAGACAGTTTTTTTTTAACCAATGATATTTACAGCATAAAAAGGTGAATCCCACATCATGTACATGCATGTATATGTAAATATATAATAATTATATGTGATATATATTTTTTCTGGGTAATTGACCATTATAGCACTTTTGCTTCTCTTCTTACATGGTGAATAAGACATTTATATCAAATATATCAAGTTCTGATCCTTATTCAGAATGTGATGTGATCTTATTTGGAAATAGGGTAGTTCAAAGGCAAAATGGTTAAACTGAGATTAAAATGAGATCATCCTGTAATAGGATATATGCCAGTCCAATATGATTATTATCTCTATAAAAATTGGAAAGTTTGGGCTGGAGAGATGGCTCGGTGGTTAAGAGCACTGACTGCTCTTCCAGAGGGCTCAGGTTCAATTACCAGCACCCACATGGCAGCTCACAACTGTTTGCAATTCCAGTTCTAGCGACCGGACACTCATGTTAAACCGCCAATGCACGTTAAAAAAATATTATAAACACACAAAGGAAGAGAGATGTAAAGAAGAAGACAGAGACCACAGTAATAGAGGTCATTTCTAAGAAAGCTAGTGGTACCATGCCTCTTCAGAAGGCAGATGAAAGAGACATGCTCTCTCATAGCCTCAAAAGGAACCAACCATGATGACAACTGGATTTAATTTGTCTTGAGAAAAAGTCTCATTTTGATCTCTAAATTGGTTAAAGTCCAGGACTCAAGCTATCTGTGACCTCTGTCTTCCTAGTGCTAGAATTGACAAGGTGGGTGGGATGTTCTGCTCAGGCCACCTGCCGAGTTTGAAACATCCTGTAGACTTGGGAGACAAGAAATTCCCACTGCTCATGAAAACTGGTTTGTGGCACTCATCCCTAGTAATCTAATGCAAGTGTTTACCCCCAAGGTAACCTGGAATAGAGGGAAAGGCATAAGCACCAAGTTGTGTGTGGTGGCTTCCCTACTGCTAGCTCTGTAATTGAGGTCATGCTATCTGAACTTGCCACATTCAAGGTATGGTAGACTATAGCCTAGTGACTACAAATCTCTGCCTCCAGGAATGAATTATTTTGGGATTTTATTGCTTTTCCCTCAAGTGTCATTTGGAATCAGTGGCTTATTTAATAGCTCTCTTACATTGAGATCTAGTCTAGAAGCAGAGATGCTGTTTGGAACACAAGTACTAGCTGCGGCAGGGAGAGAAGTTAGTTTGATGAATGCTGAGATTATATACCCTGCCTCAAATTATATCACGTCTGCAAATCTTTTATTGGACAGCAAATCCCATGGCCATGCTAAGAAGCAGCGGTGTAGGAAATGGGTGGAGAGACCAAGCCTCTTTAAACAGTCCAGTGACCATTTGTCAGAAATAATATGTTTGTAAACAGAATCGATTAATCAAATCCTTTATCCAAACATGTTTATCTAATCCCTGACATGGGTCAGGTGCTCTTAGAAATTTACATGCCGAATAGCAGTGCATAAAGCAAAGCTTGTGTTACCAGAACATTTGCATTGTTTTGAAGGATTCTGAAAAATTAAGGAGAACATAAATGCACACTATTATTGGAGAGACTCATAAGTACTGTGAATAAAGAGTAAAGCAGAGACACTGGTAGAAGGCGGAGGTAGGGTGGATATTATAGGAACTGAATAAATTTCCTAGCCTAGTGATTGCCTATGTAAATACCTCACAAATGTCTTTTATTTTCCCCCTACCCTAGATAACACCAACATTAGCATCATCAAAGGAGACTCAAAGTGACTAAACAATTCGGCTATGAAACACAGAAAAAAAAAATAAAAGATTAAAAATCCTAATTGTGAAAAGGACATAGTGTTAACTAATACAAACCAATATTTTTTTTTTCTGGCAGTGTCAACCCCTCTGGAATGCAATTTGGCACTACATTTCATGAGCCACTAAAATGCTCATAAGCCTGTTCACTCAGTAATTTCATCCCCGTGAATCTATCTCCCAAAGTAATATAATTTAATAATCACATAAATGATTGTTGCAGTGTTGTTTGTGACAGCAGAAACAATCTAAATATATGCCAATAGGGGAGTGGCTAAATAGACGGTTTACTGATTATACAGAATGCTATGTAGGCATTAAATTATAATTACACACATTATGTAGCAATGTGAAAAATGTTTATGATATAGTTTAAGTTGAAAAAGATGCAAATTATACACCGTGATTACTGCTATGTAAAAATCATGTATGTAAATGTGGGATTAAAAAGAATGTAGAAAAGTGAAATGGAGAGTGTTCAAATTTGTAGTGATCAAAACACACATTTTAATGATTTCTTTACCTCCACCCAATGTTTAAGATGTGCACCTACAGTGTTACTTCTGTAATGAGTTCACAATTGTAACTCAGAGAGCCATGAAAAATAAAGCTCTCCATCCAAAATATTTTATGAGGATTGTAATCCTTATTTGTGCATGACCTAATCTGGTTGACTTTATCCTTTAGTAAATAATGATTCTAAGAAAACCACCTATGTAATTGCGATATTAAACCTATTGGTCTTATTTACTCGCACTTTTCCACTCTTCTTATTTTTAATAGCCTGTTGAGTCCAATTAATGCATGCACGATTTGTATGATACCCAATGCAATATGATCAACATATGAGGGACCACAAGCCTGAACTCTTCCTTCCCTGACCTCAGCTAAGGGTGAAGACTCATATGCTCCTCCTTTATATATATTGGAATGTTGACTAGCTTAATCTTGTTCAGATCTTATGTAGGCAAACAACGAAGTTTTGAGTTCATGGGTGCAAAGATAAATATCCAGTAATGCTCAGAAGGTATTACCTTGTCCAAGTCCTTCAAGATCTCTGGCGCTTTTAATCTTTCAGCCTCTTCAGCAATGCTAATTGTACCTTGGAGGGAGGTGTGCATTATCAGTTTGTTCCTGAAATGCTTTATGCTGACTTCGAGTTAGGGACATTTTGAGATATGAACATTTCATAAATCTTCAAAAGAGGATTGCTGGGTGGGTTAGCTGCAACTAAGACAGATCTGTCTGAGATGTGAAAGTAGGGGCCATCTTGGGGTCAACAACTTCTCTAGACAGATGTAAAATCTAACAGTTAATAATATAGTATGCCAGAAACTTGGAAATGGAAATAAAAGGTAATCTAGCATGCTGATATCTCTCAGAAGGGCCCACAGTGGAACAGCATGGATCTGAGAAACACATAACAAGGCAAAGGGTTTTTGACAGATCCAAATGTGTACCTATTGTTGAATGACTCTGCCAATAGACATTAAAGTGAGTGGTGTGTGTGTGTTTGAGAGAGAGAGAGAGAGAGAGAGAGAGAGAGAGAGAGAGAGAGAGAGAGAGAGAGAGAGAGAATGAATTAGTCTTTCCCAGGGACAAGGCCTCTAATATATTATCTATCTAATACTATATAGTAGGTAGGCCTGAATACACACACATAAAAGTAAAACACTATATGGGTTCTGCAGGTGGTATTTGTGTGTGTGTGTGTGTGTGTGTGTGTGTGTGTGTGTGTGTGTGCGTGTATGTGTGTATTCATGGTTAAATAAGAAGTCATGAATTGGGTGGAGATTTGTGAAAGGAGTTGGAGGGAGTAGAGTGCATGGGTAGAAACAATAATAATATAGTACTCCTGATGGCTAATCTTGGTTGTCAGTTTTACTACTTCTGGAGTCAACCAAAACCCAAGATGTGACAAACACTGTCAGGAATTTCTTTTTTCTTTTTTCTTTCTTTTTTTTTTGGTCAGGTATTTTCTTAATCAGATTATTTGATTAAGGAAAACCCATCCCAAGTCAATGCAACCCTTTATAGTGACAGTTCACATAAAAGAGCATGGTAGATAGAGGTTTTGTATTTTGCCCGCTAGCTCCCACTCTGACAGGCAAGTTCATATGCCTTGTTGATGCGACAGATATTAAATCCAAACTTTTTCATGATTCTGACATAGACTGAAAACCAGCAGCTCTCTAGGAATCCCCCTGTACTCCAGTACAAGCTTTGAACTATAGAGATGCCCAGCATCGAGGAACAACAGCTGTATTCTCAGCATTTTCCTGAGTAATAGCAATTATGGGACTATCCAGAATATATATAGTATAAATCACTCTAATTTTTTAAATATCATTTCTCTTACTTTAGAGAACCCTGACTCATACAGTGCTCATATATCAAATTAAAAGGAAGAAGTGTGCTGGGCGGTGGTGGCACACGCCTTTAATCCCAGCACTCGGGAGGCAGAGGCAGGCAGATCTCTGTGAGTTCGAGACCAGCTTGGTCTACAAAAGCTAGTTCCAGGACAGGCTCCAAAACCACAGAGAAACCCTGTCTCAAAAAAAAAAAAAAAAAAGGAAGAAGTGTGTAGCCCTTGGTGAGTGTACCATGTGCCCATGGAAGACCACACATCTAAGAATATCTGGTCTGCACAAACTGGACTCGATTTACTTCTTTCAAGCTAGCAGAGGAGAAAGTCTCTGTGTACAACCTAGGTGCTTAATAAATGCAGCCCATCCCATTAGTCAGAGAAAAATCATAGGGAGGGAAAATGCCCATTCAATATTCTAGGCTTTCCAAGCAGCTAATGAGATATGCTTAATGTTGGAAATTTTATAGAGTAACACAAGATTCTGACTGCCTGAGTGATACTGGACAGCAGAATTCTTTAAATACATCTCTTCAAACACACACACCGGAGAAAATATTCTTTTGTTGTTGTTGTTGTTGTTGTAGCCTGTCCTGGAACTCCCTTTGTAGACCAGGCTGGCCTCGAACTCACAGAGATCCACCTGCCTCTGCCTCCCGAGATTTTATCTGGGATTAAAGGCGTGCACCACCACCGCCCAGCTTGGAGAAAATATTCTTGTGTTCTAGTACCTAACCAGGTTTTAGGTACAGGACTGTAAATCAAACCAAGATTAATTGTAAAGACCAAGTCTTGACAGTGACCGAAAATATTTGGTAAGATATTTATAAACACACTCATAGGTACATTCTACTGGGGTGTTAGTAAAGGCTAGGGAATCTGGTGGTAAAGACAACAGCAACTTTTAGTTGTTCCTTTCCACCTCACCTGGCTCACATCTCAGTATCAACAAACACCTACCCTATAGAACACACGTGTGAATCGGATTTCAACTGCATTGGTAAGAGTCTGTTGGCTTTCTCCTCCTTCCTATGAAGGGCACGTGTGTTACTAGGTAAAGCATGGTTTCCTGTTCTTCCTCCTACCAGCGGGAATAAAACAGTTAAGTAGCAATGTCCCAGCTAGGTGGCACTATGTTTTAAGCAAATATTTTTTTAAAACCCCACTAAAGTTTGCTGTGAAATTTGCTACACAGAACCTGGCCTCCAAAGAATATGGGCCAACTATTGAAGCTAGAAAATGAATGGAGCATATTAAACATGTTTGCTAAATTTCATAAATAGAAATGCAGGTGCCCGCTCAGCTTTGAATTCTAAATAAAATAATGAATAACTTTTAGAAATGTTCCAAATAGCTCATGGTTTGATTACACTAAAAATATTAATCACTTATCTGGAATTTAAAGCCAAATGACCATCCCTTGTTTGGATTGCACACTTACATAGAGAGTCAGCTCTTTTCTGACAGAGGAGCAGGTACAGAAAATCCATCCTCCCAGGCCTTCTTTCTTCCTCTTCAAACCCTGTGCTCCTCCTACAAGGGTCAGAGGTGAGAAAAATGAGCAGTCTTGGTCTTTGCGTAACTATCACTTCAATGATGAATAAAGAATATATTGGCAGACAAAATGTAACCTCTGTTAATGGTTCCCATACCACATTTCTGGTCTTGAAATGTTTGATTATCTCTTATGACCAAAGAATACAGAAATCTGTATTATTCTGGGAAGATTTCAAATTTCTCCTTGGCCTGCATTTTATAAATTGTTTTAGGTTCCATAAGTTAGGTTTGTATACCCAATGCCAGATACTAGCATTAGCTTCCACCACTAAGATGATTCTCTTTTCAACACGCATTTAGCCTTTGGCTGTTAATGGCCTTTGTATCTCTGGGTTAGAATGTATGGTTTACCAGACTGTGTGTGCCAAGTGGTTTGTCATGTGGTACTCTGATTAATAGTGATTGCAGCCTATTCTTATGGCTTATGCAATGCCTAAGGCAGTCAGACAATGGACAGTATTGTATAACAGTAGAATAACCTTACTTTTCTGTGACTCATACGCACATTTTTTTAATATTGGAGTTTTCTTTGCTTTTCATTATTAAAGATCATGCTTTCTGGTAGCAGTTGAGTCACTTTTAGATCTCAAGCATATAATCAGATAATGATTCCCAGATACACAATGTGTGGAGTGCTTCTTTTTTTTTTTTCTCTACAGATCTTCAACTAATAAACTAATAGATCAGTTTCGCTTTGGCTCACTCACTGTACTAGAATAACATGTTATGTATTCTATATTAGAACTCCTGAGTATCCTTTAAAATTATCTCATAAATCCAGCCCTTTCACTCTGCCAGATCAGTTTCTGTTCATTTAATCTCTGTTCTTGAAGTACAGAAGATTGACATCAAATCCCATACCCATATCCAATAACTCTCATAGCTGCCCAAATAAATATTTTAAGACCAGAGTTTTATCGTACTGAGATAAACATTTGTAGTTAGTTGTGTATAAATAAACTCTATGCAAAGAATCACACAAGTGATGCCCAGCACATATTAAAAAAGAAAATCTTAACCACTTTCCCAGCAATGTAACATTTGCTCCCAGTTATGCAGAGTTAGGGTTAGGGTCTTAGGTTAGGGTTTCTATTGCTATGACGAAACACCATGACCCAAATCATTTCCTCTCCAAGGGTTTATGTGGCTCACATTTCCTGAATCACGGGACATTGAGACAAGAACTCAAACCACTCACGAACACAGGAAGGAGCTGATACAGAGTCTTTGGAAAATGCTGCCTACTATTTGCTTCACTTGGCTTGCTCCACTTGCTTTCTTATGGTACACCCGGGATGACCATCCAATGGGTATGCCACTCACGGTGGTCTTCCCATATGAATCACGAATTAAGAAAACATTCTGCAGTCTCTCCTAAAGCCTGTTCTTATGCAGGCAATTTCTCAATTGTTTCCTGCTGTGAGATGACTCCAACTTAAGCCAAGCTGGCAAAAAACTAGCCAGCATATCGTTTCTTCTCACAGCTTTGTGAATGTTAGTTTCATGTTGAAGATGATTATTCTTTTCTGATCTGTAGACTCATACTTTTCAGACTCTGACAAAATGCCTGTTTAATTTCTGCAACAGTTCCATATAGTAAATCCTAGCTTGTTCTGTGCTCTTCTTCTTCTTCACTGAGTACCTATTACATCCTTCTGTGTTGTTCTTTTCTCCCATATTTGTCTTTGATTGAAGGTGCTCAGGAGCCACGTGTTGTTCATTAAACTAAATTCTCAAGAATTGAAACTACAAAACAGTAGCCATTCATTAACATTATGTGTTGCCATAAATTAATTATTTTATTTTTCTTTAGAAAAAATAGCATAATAACTAAAAATTCTGGTACAGAAAGCAAAAAGACCTTAATTTAAATTTCAGACCTGACACACATTAACTGGGTAATTTTAGGCAAGACATACATCTGTTTTGGTTTCTAGATTTTCATTCAGGTGTCTATAAGAAAATGAAGGGTCAATACAGAGCTGGGAGGAAAAGTTTAAAATATCTATCTCAGAAAAAGCCTTCAATGTAAAATACAAGACAGACTAATTACAACTGAATGATACAAGGAATCCAATTAAAATCCACAAATGCTTTGAATAGACCTTTCCGTAATTAAAACAGATATGAGTGTGGCAAATCAGTACAGAAAAAAATTGTTACAGCTCCTTAGGAATTATGGAAATGCAAATTAAAACCACAGTGAAATACCGTAAACATTCATCAGAATAGTTAATACTTAAGTAGCAAGAGCCTAACAAAATGATATTTCACTCAGTATGTGAAGTAAGCATAGTTCTTACTCACCATTGTTGAGAGAACAGCATACTGCATAACTTTGACCAATAGTTTAGCAGGTTTATAGAAAGTTAAATATGCATTCACCACGTACCTAGCTGTTCCATTGCAAGCCTTTACTCAAGAGACAGTAGGCATCCTCTCCAAGTTTAAAAGAATTAGTTGTGGAGCTTTATTAGTTATAGTTCAATAGTAGACACATTCCACATAGCTAGCAATTATATGAAGTTAGATGAAGCAATAAGCCAAACACAACAAAAAGCCGTTGCTGTAGGTCTACTCAATGGATGATAACTCAACATAGAGAAGTATCGTCAAACCATACAACCTAGATTGATGTGTAAATCATCATGTTTAGTTAAAGAAATAAGGTAAAAATGATGCATCCTCTGTGCTTTATTCATGTCAGATTATAGTAAATGCAAAGTGCTCTATTGTGACAGGAAGCATATCAATAGTTTCCTGGAGACAAGAGTGAAGAGAGACGAATGCAAAGGCACAGGAACTGTGAAAGCCCTATGCGGTGATGTGTATCAGTAACCACCTGTGTTGATTCAGCTTTCAGCCCAGTCACACTAATCCTGCTTCAGGTCCACTAAGACACCCTTTTCAGAACATAAGGCTGAGAAATGATTGAGGAAGTCTGATCTAACCTATAGCCACAAATATACCCACCCACACAGGTTTGTGAACCCCACTTATACACACACAAACACACACACACACACACACACACCAAGCAAAATAAAGAATTTTCAGGCAAAAAGGTGTTTAGCGAATTCACTATCAGTAAACAAACTAGACAAATAAGAAAAAAGTTTTAGGTTGAAGAAAACTGTTTCTAGGTGAAAATTTCTACCTGCCTGAAATGGTGGGCAGGACACTGAATAGAAAAAAAAAAATATTTTCACAGTCTCCTATGGATATATTGATTAGAATAACAAAAGAACAAAGACCATCTGAGACCTTTAAAAAACACAAACCCATTCACACAGTAGTTATAATAAACTTAAAAAGATGAAACTACTTTATTTAAAAGGTAGTGATGGTCAGATTATAAAGGGAAACACCCAGATAATGCTATTTATCAGAGTACAGTTATGCTAAAATCAAAATAGGTAGATGTTACACTGTAAAGTATAAATGAAAATTTTAATGTATCTGTATTGATACCCATCAGCCCGACCACCCAGAAAAGTAATGTTCTTTTGTTTCTTTGTTTCAGAATTTAATGAGTACATATAATAAACTTTGACCAAATTATTTTCCTTTTGTTTTTTGAGACACGGTTTCTTTGTGTAGCTGTGGAATCTATTTTAGAACTCGCTCTGTAGACCAGGCTGGCCTCGAACTCAGAGATCCAACTTCCTCTGCCTCTAAGTGCTGGGATTAAAGGTGTGTGCCACCATTGCATCAGCAGTTAAGAGCGCTGGCTGTCCTTCCAGAGGTCCTGAGTCCAATTTCCAAGAACCACAGGATGGCTCACAACCTTCCATAATGAGATCTGGTGCCCACTTCTGGCCTGCCGGCATACATGCAGGCAGAATACTCTATACATAATAAATAAATCTTTTTAAATTTTTTTTTCCTTTTTTTTCCTCTTATTTCTGTTGTATTTATGGGAAGTTATTAACTGGTAGCCAAAGACAACACTACACCTTAAGAGTTAGAGTCTAAGTTCCAAACTTCTGTTATATTTTGTCTAAAGATGTTATGAAACGTGGACATATCCACAAGCCCTGGAAAGATGCCAGATCCTCATCTGAGACACTTTATATTCAGCCTGAATCCTGCCTGTTCATGAAGGATACAGACACAGTGAGCAATGCTTTTCTGGTTGTTGTTTCTCCATTGAAAGCTCATTTACTTGGGAACTAAACCCATGAGTGTTGTACAAAATAATTCTGACTTCATTGTTGATGCACATTTTGACTTGATTTTTTTTCTGACTGATGTCCCCTTAAGTATCTTCTTTGTATATTCTCCTTTATGTATTTTAAATTGGTACACCAGTGGGCTAATGCTTTCTGGAAGGAGAGGATTCCAGTAGGTCACAGGTATAAACAAAGTTATTTGAATTTAATATCAATGTTATTGTAAGACTGTAATTAATATTGTAGATTCTCTGAAATATAAGCTTGAGGTTGTTAATGTTTTATATCACAAATGACACTGTAAAAATTCACTTAATATAAGGTGAATTTGGATGCTAGTTAATTTTATATTAATAGTATCCTAAACAGAATGTAATTATTATAAAACACCTGTTTTAATTATAATTATGTTCTTAGTTTTTAGTAAAATGACCATCTAAAGAAATAATTTAAGAAAAACAATGGAAAATTCCAATGGAAATAATGAGCAACTGAAATTAATTAATGCTTTTTATTTGAAAGTTTAGGTAAAATTTTAAGGAGGCAAACTCAATATTATGAGATTTAACACATATTAAAGCCTTGTGAAGACTGAAAAACAATAAAAATAATAAAATCCACTCAAACATAATTTTTTTTCATTCTATCCCTTCCAAAGCATCCGTATACCTTACTTTATGTACTCTTTTTCTTGTTTGCATTCATTGTTTGAGAATTTCATACGTTATATTTTGGTATTAATCTACTTCTCCAGTTTCTCTCAGATTCTTTCCCTTCTTTATCCACCCAACTTTGTGTTTGTTCTCTCTCTTAAAAACAAAAACAAACACAAAACAACAGCAACACAATAAATCGTGGAGTCCAATTTGTGTTAGCCAATGTGTCTGCTCACTGGGTGGACTATAACAATCTTAAATATATTTAATTGATTAAGATAACTTTAAGGGGCTCAAAATAATAAAAGATAGATACTAAAAGGATATAAAAGTCCTCAGTTTCACTTGAGTGTCTTAGTACCTTCCTCTACTATTTTTTTCTCCTGGCCAGTGAGTTAGAAGGACAAAAAAAGAACTATGTGGTGCTCCAGGTGCCTGACAAGCCGCGGAAAGATAAACGTTGTCAACTTTGCCTGTGGGTCTTATAGATAAAAACTGGGATTGGCCATTTAGGACACGTCCACCAATGAACTTTAAAAGCCATAAACATGACTGTTGAAAAGAAATATTGAGAAAACGTTGTGCAGACAACTGCTTTGATTCATCCAAGGAATTTCTAAAGAAGAGAAATAGGCTACTATCTGATGAGGGAAGTCGGATCAAGGGTGGTTTTACAAAATGGAAAAAAAAATAACGGCATTTAAAACAAGAGTGAAGGAAATAGAAAAACAACTAGCAATTCAGGTACAAAAGCAGAGAAGTGGTGGAAACGGTGTCCTCAAATAGCAGAGGATGAGAGAATTTAACACAAAAGGTAAACTGAGTTGTCCTCACTCATAGCACAGACAGTTCTGTTGTAACAGATGGAGTTCATGATGTTTGCAAAAGAAAGGAACTTGAGAATTTCTTTTCTGATTGATTAACCAGCCTGAGAATGAAGATGATGAAACAGAATTAGGAGCCTGAAGTTCAGGAAAGAAGAGTGGGTAGGACATAGTCGTTTAAGAGAATTGGGGAATGAATGAAATAGGAAATAGACGTTTGGGTTGAATGGCATTAACTACCCAATTAAAGTGATTAACTGTGAATGTGTGAGTCAACTCAACTAACTGGCTTTATCAAAAAAAAATGTTCATCCAATCAGACACAAGTAGAAGTAGGTGGGGGTCAGATATACCCAGGATCAGACACATGTGCAATAAAGGGGAGTCACTGACAGTGAAGTTGTAGGAAAAAAAGAGAAGAAACAAAGTAAGTACTTAGAATTAAGGGATTTCCATTTATAAAGAGGCAGAACTAGCAAGACATAGCCTTAGTAAGAAGGTACAGAGCAGGTAAGAGATGCTATTAGAAACCAGAGTGTTTAGATTTAGGCTTGTAGAGGAATTTCTATTACTGGTATTTTTTGATTAAAATGAAAGGAGTTTCAGAAATAGTTCAAGAGAGAAAAAAAAACAGTGTCAGAGAAGAGCAGGCAATAAGACGAATGTTAGGATTTGGAAAGGTAACTTCTGTGAGTATTGGCAACCGTCACAGTTACAACAAAAATGGTGTCAGAGTGACAGCAAGCCAGGCATAACATCCTCAGGTCCAAGGCTGCGATGGTTGGGGATCTGATGATATGGAATTTACATACAGTGACTAGAACCTGGGAAAGAAGGAGAAGCTCCAGGGAGGGCAATAGGATCTGGGCTTCACATCACTTCTAGACTACGCGGTAGAAATTTATAAGGTCTAAGTGGTGGAAAAAAGGTAGCCACTCAGAGGAGATTCAAAGACCAGAGAGAATCCTCAGGAAAGAGCCTAGTTTCAAATGTGTTTCTGATGACAGAACAGTCCTTGTCTATAAATAGCCCAGGAAAGATTCTGCTTTTCTGGCTGCTGCAATGCCTCCTCTGTCTTAACACTTCATGTGGCGCTGTGAGAAGACTCGCTGCTGCATCTCTGGCATCCTCAGCAAACCCCATTCCCCCACACCACTGACAACTTGAAGACTTCACACTTACTGATCGCAGAAGTTTCTGTGTGGTGAGCAGAGGCACTCTTTCCCTTGCTCTCTCTCTCTATTGGCAGAATAAATTCCCATAACACTTATATTTAAATATAAATATCTTTGTGGTTCTTACTACGTCTCTCTCTCCCCCTCTCTTTATCTCACTCTTTCCCCTCCCCCTCTTCTTTCTCTCTCTTTACATTTGAAGTAACTTCTTAACCACCCAACCAACTCCATTTCTCCTTTGAAGGAAACAAGATATGCAAAGTGGTGAGATAGTTCAAAACATTTTAGGACACAGTTAAAAGAGAAAACAAGAAAGCTATATTATCAAGACCCACAGTAGGAAGTGAGAGCATGTGGTTTGTAAATACTTCCTAAAATGTCAAGTGGGATGTGATGGATCCTAAAGGAATAAAAGAGGATTGTCCATTCAGCTGGCTCCAGAATCTTTTAAGAGACAGTCTTCTGAGCGGGTTTTTCAGAGAATTATCAAGAAGGCTTAACTGCAGGGCCAGCATCTTATAGTTGCAGCAGCACAGATCCGAAAAGATCCCAGGAAAAAAAAAAAAAGCATGTTATCGTAGGTGCATTTACCTCATTGTTGCTGCTGGTACTGTCGTCTGTCACTGCCATCAGAACTCAACCTTCTCTGCCTTCCAAGTTGTGTTTAAAACAAAACAACTAACTCTCCAGGAATCATAGGGGTTTCAGCAACAGAGCGGGGCTGCTGAGGCATCCAGTTTTGGACTGAGCAGCCACAGGATTCTTGACCTCTCCAGTGTGTACCAGGCCATTGTTTATCTATCTGGAGTGTATCCTGTAAGCCAGTCTAGGAAATTCTCTTTGCAATATTTATTCATTTTTGTTTTTTCTGTTTCTCTTGAGAAAACTGACCCGTGGAAGAGTATACTATAAGAGAAGAAAAATTCTCAAACAGAGCAATACAGGAAGTTACCCAATGGTTGATTCTGTGGTTGTCTTAAAAGCCTCCCTGAGCCCAATGTAAAATTCAAGAATTTGTTTTGAACAAATGCCTTCCAAAGACTGCAAAATAGGAGATATTCAAAGGACTCTCCTCTAATCAAATTTATTTAAAAAATTCCAAACCTCCTTCACTTTTACCCAAAATGCAGATGTTTTTAATCCAAAGAACTACATTTTGTTTCCAACAAGACCTAAGTGATTGTGTATTGAAGATGTGGAATAATACCCACTCAAACCATTTTCAGCAGTAAGTGAAATTAAGGTAGCTTTTTGTACTTGTTTCTTCTGAAAGTGGATTTGATGTTATTTGGTTTGTGGCATTGATTTCCACTCTCCCCCCCCCCGCCCCCAGTGATAATAACAAGTCTGATACACAGTGGTTTTTTTTACAAAACGCTTCACACAAATGTCTCAGGTGATCCTCCCAAATGCTTCTGTGAGGTGGAAAACATAACAGTTATTAGTTTAAGCTTGTGTTTGAAGAGCCAGCCAACTATGCATGACAGAGTAGTGACAGAAAATCCCTTGTTCGTTTCCTTATGAGTGCTTCATCTCCTTTGGTGTGTTGCACATCAGAGAAGAACAAGCTATTAGAAAATAACTAGATGACATGTGTGTTTGTCTAAACATTCTCTTTTGACAAGTAAGTACTTTCATATTTCTTCCCTCGGTCTATGGCGAAAAAAGATGTAGCTTCCCATCTTGAAGAAGTTCATTGAACAGAAGAACAAAGAAAGAAGTTGTAATTTTCCTGAATGATGGTGAAGGGTGGGATTGAAATGAGTGTATGTCAGAGAATCAGACAGCGGTTAACTCTCTTCTAAAACCTCACGAATAAAGAAGGACCTCTCAAAAGAACGGGATTGGGAATTGACTTCCATTAATGTCTCATTAGTAGAACGTTTCCCATAATTTACGAGGAGCCCACTATTTCACACAATTCCCCTGATGCTCAAGAATTCAGTGCTGAGCCTCATTGGCCCAGAGGGACACTTGAAGACTTTGACATTGTTTTCTCAAGAGATTGGCAGACTTTCTTAGTATCAAGTGTTTGTTCACTCTTAACCTTACATGAAAGAAATTCATACAAGCCCAGTAGGTACAATTGTCAGTATTACCGACTAGGTAGGTTCAAGGTAATTAATATATCATTTAGGAAGAAAATTTTCCTATATTGTTCATTGCTTTTTTCTTTCATTAAAAAAAATGCTTCAAAAAAAATGCTTCAATCCAGTAGGGATGTAGGGGCTGCATTTTCAACAAGCACATATATTAAGTCAAGACCTTTCTTGACTACAAATTGATATGACATGGACCAGTCCACCGTGAGCTATGTCACACCTGGATTGTATAGGTAAGCAGGTTGAGGAATCCGGTAAGCAGTTTTCCCATATGGTTCCTGTCTCTGCTTTTGTTTGAGTTCCTACTCTGACTTCCCTCAATGCTGGTTTCTGATACAGATACATAAGACCAGATTTTTGTCATGGTTTTGATCCCAGCAGCATGAACCAAACTAATTCCATAAAAGGAAAACAAAAGCCATGATTGTGCCCTTTAGTTCCTTCATTCAGAGGCCTGCGGACTAATTTAACAGTTTACTTTCCTGACAGCTAATATTTCTTTGTTTTGAATAAATGCCCAGGTTACTTTGTAATTCCTGTGATTCTTTGTTTCAATTCTTCAAGTAGGAGGCCATGAATCTGGAAATACCTAGGCACTGTTCCAACCATAGGTAACACTTACATCATAAGTTGGTTTTCTGTTGGTGTTTGGCTACCTAACCATTCTGTAAAACTGTAAATGTTTCTCAGGTTTTCAGATGTCATAATTCTTTTTACAATGCGGTTACTTAAGAATGCTGCTGTACATATGAGCTGTGGTGGAATACTTTCTATAAAGTTTCTAAAAAGGTCCTTGAAATATTAAGTAAAATTATTTGTGAAAAATACAAAGATGACCCATAAAAATATCTTAATAAATGTCATTTGGAATGCAATTTAACCTGATACAAGAAATATGTTTGAAATTAAGCATTATGAGTTTCAGGTTTTAGCAATTTCTTGCCCCGGAGAAAGCTACTTAATGTCTCCACATTCAGGAAGATTTCAGAGCAGACTTCTGTAGTTCCTGTAATACTATAGTGCTATGCTGCAAGCATGATTGCAGAAAATATGTAAAGCTCCGAGCATAATGGTTATCATAGTTCAAGGATGGAATAACTGAGTATTGCCTGTTGATTACTGAATTTCTCTTTGTTGCCACTAGAATTAGATGCCAAAATTATATTACTGGAAACATCATCAACTTTTATTGTAAAATATAAAGCAATGAAGTTGAAACTGAGCTGGAACTTTCCTCCATTATGGCTCTTTTCCATAGTGCTGGAGATGCTAGGCAGAGTGCCAGGGGAGAAAAGTCTTCAACAGTCTCATCCAGCTGTAAGTCATGGAGACTACAATACCAACCTGCCAGGGAAGATCCTAGTACTGGTGCTACAATGGCATGGAGGCGATCGGGGTACCAAGCACTAGCCTGATAGATTAAAAGCTCATTCCACAGGAGGAACTCATTTCCAGCACTATAAACCTAGTCAGAACCCTTTCTAGGGAGCTCATAGGACTCAGGGTAGAATTCAGTATGGTTGTTTGGGTAAGTACACATGACTTCATACTGCCTTCTAAATATTTATGCTTTTACCCAGAGTTCAGTTCAGTGCTGCTTTCAGCTTTACTCAGAGAAGCTTCTTTTTTGGGTGAGTGATGATTAATGTAGAGATT
>NW_026067890.1:3160607-3161160 GCF_014885135.2 Alexandromys fortis
ATATTTCTGGCATAATACTCAGCAGCATCTTGTTCTCACAAATATATATATATATATATGTGTGTGTGTGTGTGTTTGTGTGTGTATGTACGTATATGTATGTATATTTCCTACAATATCAGAGCACATTTCAGAAGAAGGGGCAAAAACGTAAGAGCTGGAAGATGGGAATGAGTGCTATAAAATGCTGTTTCCAGAACTTGGCATGGATAATGCACCCTTAAACTCAGAGCAGTCAGCAATAGATATTGTGCAAGATCTGAAAACAACTGTAATTGGCCCTTAGAACTTAGTAGGACCCCAGACCTTAGTAAAACCGATACTATAATGGAAATATCATCCATTCATGTCTTGGAAACTCAGCATATAAAGAAAACCACCAGTAAAAAATGAGAACAAAGACCTATTCCATCAAAGTCTGCAGTTCTGAAAAAGGTGTTAAATGCAATAATTTTGTTTTTTTTCTTTTTTTTTTAAATATAATTTTTTATTGAAAAAAAATTTCTGCCTGCTCCCCGCCTCCCATTTCCCTCCCCGTCTCCCGTCTCCCTTT
>NW_026067890.1:3161402-3169088 GCF_014885135.2 Alexandromys fortis
AGCCCTCATTGTCCGCCATATTCAGAGAGTCCGGTTTTATCCCATGCTTTTTCAGTCGCAGTCCAGCTGGCCTTGGTGAGCTCACAATAGATCAGCCCCACTGTCTCCGTGGGTGGGTGCACCCCTCGTGGTCCTGACTTCTTTGCTCATATTTTCCCTCCTTCTGCTCAACTTGGGACATTGGGAGCTCAGTCCGGTGCTCCAGTGTGGGTCTCTGTCTCTATCTCCATCCATCTCCAGATGAAGGTTCTATGGTGATATGCAAGATATTCATCAGTTCAAGTGATCTTTTCTGATGGATACCTCACAACACAATGAGGCTTGTCAACATCCTAACACAGAAGAGAAGTTCAAAGCCCCCAGCCCTCCAGAGGTGCTATAGGGAGTTCAAGTTTGAAGAAGAAGGGGGAGTCATAGTTCCTGGTGGTGTAGCCATGGGTGCATTGCCCCCATTCAAGCAAATAATCTCGACCCACACTCACACATGCAGCCCTAAGTAAATATAGTGGGTTACTCTCTCTCTCTCTCTCTCTCTCTCTCTCTCTCATACACACACACACACACACACACACACACACACACACACACACACGACCAGAAAGTAGAAGGGGAGCTTGAAAAGAAGGGATTTGGTGGGTTTGGGTCAGAATAATGAAGTGCAGGAGACTGTGATCAAAAAATGATGATAGAAAGAAAACAAAGTCTAAAGGAGTAATTAAGAATATTGTGAACAATATATACTATGGGGAAAATTGGAGAAGTAAGATGTTTTAAAACGTAAGCAAGTCATTTGCACTTTTTGGAAAGCACAGGCCTGAATAAAATTGTTACTGTTAAGAAATGGATAACTTCTAAAAACAAAGATAGTATCAAATTTGTGTGGCAACACCAATAAAAGCTAATTTCATACACAGATGTCCAAAAGGATTATTCTTGTATAGATAGAATAGCTTTCTTTTTTTTTAGTGAGTGGTGGGAACCAAGAGCTTTGTGCCGTGTGGCTCTGAAATCTCTATGGTCCTCCTGTCTTCTATTTTTGAGCAGCAGATAATATGAAAGAGTGAGAGCAAGAATAAGAGTGAGAGAGAATAAGAATAAGAAATAGCAGAAGCTGCAGCAACAGAAACAGAAGGCATATCTATTTTTACAAAGTTCAAGTTCAGAGGAGACCACCCTCCTTTGACTCTTGTACTGCTGATGCAAATTAATGAAAATGCAAAGGGAACATGAAATCCAGTACCTAAAAGCAACGAAAGAGAAATCTTGATAGAGCCAACATGGAGTTACTGAGAAACCTGGCACTAGGGAAATTCCCAGAAATCTACAAGGATGACCCCAGTTAAGACCCCTAGCAATAGTAGAGAGGGTGCTTGAACTGGCCTTCCCCTGTAATCAGATTAGTGACTACCCTAATTGTCATCATAGAACCTACATCCAGTAACTGATGGAAGCAGATGCAGTGATCTACAGCCAAGCACTGGGTTGAGCTCTGGGAGTTAAATTGAAGAGAGGAAGGAGGGATCATGTGAGCAAGGGGGTCAAGACCATAACGGGGAAAACCACAGAGACAGCTGACCTGAGCTAGTGGGAGCTCACAGACTCAGGACTGACAGCTAGGGAACCTGAACGGCAACCAAACTAGGCCCTCTGGATGTGGGTGGCAGTCATGTGGCTTGATCTGTTGGGGGGACCCCTGGCAGTGGGACCAGGACTGATCCTGGGTGCATGAACTGACATTTTGGAGCCCATTCTCTAGGATGGGATTCTTTTCTCTGCCTTGATACAAGGGGGAGGGGCTTGGTCCCGCCTCAACATGGTATGTCAGATTTTGTTGAGTCCCCAAAGCAGAACTTACCCCCTCAGAGGAGTAGAATAGAGGGGGGGTAATATTGGAAGAGTGAGGGTGGGAGAAGGGGAGGGAGGGAAGGAGGAAGGGAGGGGGAAGTTTTAGAAAAATGAAAACAATTAAAGAAAAATATTTTAAAAAAAAGAAAAGTCCTAGTTTTGCAGATTCACACCAACAGCCAACTGCTCCAGGAGGAGTTATAACTGCTCTAGAGCTCCACCCACATTCAGTGGTCAGCTACTCTTGGAGCTCCAAATTGGAACTCTGAACTTCTGGAACAATTGAGAACTACTGCCTGGGAAATAAATAGATGGCCCAGTGGTAAAGTAGGCTTGCTTCTCCCTGAGGACCCTAGTTCCACTACCAGCACCCATGCAAGCAGGTTAACAGCTCCATCTAACTACTCTTCCAGTGTATCAGATGCTCTTTTCCGGCCTCCACAGTCAAACACACACACACACACACACACTCACACCTTTTTTTTTTTTTTTTTTTTTTTTTTTTTTTTTTATTTTTTCGATACAGGGTTTCTCCGTAGCTTTTGTCCTGGAACTAGCCCTTGTAGACCAGGCTGGCCTCGAACTCACAGAGATCCGCCTGCCTCTGCCTCCCGAGTGCTGGGATTAAAGGCGTGCACCACCACCGCCCGGCCACACACGTTTTTTTATACCTTTTTTTTTTTTTTTTTTTTAAAGATGCTTACAGGTGGAGAGATAGGAATGAGACAGGTTACTAATCCCCATCTCAAGACATGGTTAGTAATAATGGATTTAAGAATAGTCTTCCAAAAGAATTTTAGATTATTGTCCAAATGTCTTTGCAAAGTTCCACTTCCACTCACGTCTAACAGCTAAGGGAGTCCACACAGCTACAGACAGTTGCTCGGCATAGCCAGGAGAGTCTGAAGTTATCAGACATGGCCGAGTTTTACAATTCTCATTAGTTTGCTTGCTAGAAGATTGTTAAAAGCAAATTGAATGTTCAGTAGAACCACTTGACTTCTGGAAGGCCTTTTTCCTATAAAACTCACTAGGTCAGCAGCAGCTACTGGACAGTTTTCTACTGATGCCTTAGAAGCTCAAATTTTCCTTGCCAAGAAATGATGTTCAGTTCTCAAAAAGCAATGCACTGTTTGCAAATGTGAGAAATCTGCCAGACTGTGCATGCATTTTCTATGAATTAATAGGCCCAGTCAAATGGCTTATAGCTGATCCTATGCCCGTGAGAATTCAGAAGCAGCCCGAAGGAAATAAGCATCCATCAGCATTGATTTTCTATCTGAATCATACTGGTCCATAATAAAAGAGAACCAGTAGATAATGCCTTTTTAGAATACTTAAACAGACTGCATTCAATTTCAAAAGAAAATAACTCCTTGCCTTAAATTATCATTAAAATTATGTCATTTGTTTCTTTTGTTTTGAGGTATAGTCTATGTATCCAAAACTTCCCTCAAGGCTCAATCTATAACTAAGATTGAGTTTGAACTTCTGATCCTTTTTCTTCTAGTTCCCTAGCACTGGGATTATAGCCGTGTACCGACACAACCAGTTTACAGAATTCTGAGGACAGAGCCTCAGACTTTATTCTGAGGCAAGCACTCTACCATTTGAGTTATACCATCATCAAAAAGTTACATTTTTATAACAGAAAACAGAGTTCATTCTTATTTCCCAGGTGACTTTTTAGATTATATAATTTAATCACGTAGCAGTGTTTTTTTTTTTTTTAGAAACTATCTAGATTAATAAATAGGAAATTACCATGTGGAAAACATCTGCTATGACTGAAGAACTTTATTAATGGTGTTCCTTAAACTATTATTCTGTGGGTACTGGGGGTGTAATGCAGTTGGTAGAGGGCTTTCCTGTCCTGTCTGCATGAAGCTCTGAGTTTAATTCCTAGATTCCTAGCACTGAATAAACTGGGCCTGTAATCACAGAACTTGAATATAAAAAAAAATCATAAGTGCAAGGTTAGGAATTCAAGGCCATCCCATGTTGTATAGAAAGTTCAATACTAACCAGGGATACTCTATGTATCCTGAAAAAAAAATGAAGTTTATTCTCTATATGTGAATGAAAGAAATTTCCTTCGAAAGAAGAGGTTCCTTCCACAGAATCATCTGATAAACTGATTAACTTATAGAAGTCAATGATTATGGAAAAGTTGGAATGTTGCAGGTCTGGAGCTTAATTGCAATTTATTTTGGATCATCTTTAGCCATAAGTAGCAATTCCTTAGCCATCAGTGTCTGATAATCTAGTTAGGGTGTCTACTGTTGTAAAGAGTTACCATGACCATGGCAACTCATATAAAGGAAAACATTTAATTGGGGCTAGCTTACAAGTCAGAGGTTTAGTCAGTTTTCATCACGGGAAGTAGCATGGTGGCATGCAGGTAGACATGGTGCTGCATGTCTCCTTTTTTAGGCAATTTACATTGGTATAGATTCTCATATTAATACAATTATATGTTATATTGAATATGCTACTACTTTTGTTGATAATATTTGTATACCTAGACAAGGTTATTTTGTCATACTATTTACATGCATGTTTCTACCTCCGCTAAAGACATTTTTATATTGATACAATTTTAGGATATATTTATCATAATGCACTGTACATTTCTACCTCTGATCAAGATACTTATACATTGTTTACATTTTAAGATCATTGTCCTCACGTGTTGCACAGATGTTTAAAGTTTGTTTAATCTAATATGAAGTCTTAGTCTTTAAGTGATATAGGTATTAAGAATTATAGGTCGATAGTCATCCATGTTTGTCATACTTATATTTAGACTAATCAGGTTCTTTAGATACATAGAGATTATATTCCGTATAGATAGGTAATCTTCAACCACTTCAAAAAGTTGTAGAATATGACATTTAAATAACTTAGAGTTTTATTGACGTGACACACAATTGCTCCTGGCTGTACCAATCTATTCCAGAGAGAATGTTCTGCACTGAAGTCAATCCACTTGGAGCTAGTGTTCTTCTTGTCAAAACTGGCCTTTGGGCAAGGAACTGCCCATGCCTTGACTACTGACAATATGCATAGTGTTCAAGCAGAACATGCCAGATACAAGAAAAAAGACTTTCAAATATTGCCAAGACAGGGTAAGACAGTTTTGAAAAATTTTTGCCTCTGAAAATGTTCTGTCAGTTACTCTAGGCCTTAGCCAAAGTTGATTGCTCCAATGTTGCAAATGCGACTTTGGGTAATCAACCAAGTAGATAGTAGTCTCTCTCATTTATTGTTTATTTTTGAAGTTTCTTGATTGCACTTCCTATTTACTTAAGTAATAGTATTTACCTTGTCAGGTCTTCAATGGGGTTGAATACTAGATAGTCATAGTTACTTTCCTCTCATGACTTGGCCAAGCTATTTCTAATACAAGATTTAGACTCTGTAGGATAGAATAATTACTAAACATTTAGTTTATGTTTCCTGCTTGATATTGTGTATGCTAGCTGTAATTCTAATTTTTATATTTTATACTTGTTCTTATTGTATATAGTTTTGCATTAGGCTTAGAACTCTCTTATTTAGATAAAAGGGGGAGGTATTGTGGGAACTCCCTCAGCCAATATCCTTTAAGATACCAGCCCACTTGTGCATGGTCTCATATACTATAAACCAATCATAAAGCTTGCATGTGCTCTCTTTCTTCTGACTGCTGTAATTTGGTTCCTGTTCCCTGTTTGTGCAGGCTGTGATCTATGAGTCTACCTCTAAATAACTCAATTCTGAACTAGTGTGAGATTTCTTTTTAGCATCCACCTTTAAGGAAATAAAGCTGAAACCTACCAAAGTGACCTTAAGCATTTAATGCAAGACTTGTGCTTCATAGTAATAAAAGGAAGATCTTTAATTAATAGTGAAGTACTAGATGATAAGTCATGAATTACTAGAACAGATTTTAATGTCCCAAAAATAAGTCTCCTGTTCATTAGCAAGAGAGGAAAAAAAGCAAAATTATTGTAATTTATAGGAGGACTACGTTCAGCAATTTGTCCCCAAAATCTAAATATTCAGACTTAGAGACCACAAACATAAAGTAGTGTAGAGATTATTGTAATAATTTTATAGATGTCACAGTTTATATCACCACCTGCCTACTTTTCCTTATATAAAAGTTATAAAAGCTGTGGTGGAAAGAGCGTAGTTTTCAAGTTTAGAGACACACAGGCTATGACTTTGGGCAAACCATGTACACTACAATCCTCCATTGCAAAGATGGAAAGAAAGAGTTAGGATGTATGCCTATTTTCTCTTTAGGGCTAGTACTCAGGAATTCTAATCTAATGACCCTGAGAATTAAGGATCATTTCCTTCAGGCTAGAGATGAACCAACAGTCTGACACTCTCCAGTTAAAGTGCAAAAATGATAGTGTAACCAGAAGCAAATAGTTATATGATCATTGTAACAACACATTTTAAGAGTATGTGCTAACCCAACTCAACTTCAAAAACAGTGGACAGTACCACAAAATATCTGGTCACAAAATGTTTGATTACAGCAGGAAAATTTAGCAAAATATTGTAAGCAAACCACTTATTATCGGGAACAGACAATCCTTCACAGGTTGGTGCACATGTCATCTCATTTACTTTTTCACCTAATCATAAAGTAATAGCATTCTTGCACTTTGGCAATGCAAAAGCCATTACTTTCCAACCAAATCAAGAGACATACATGAAACTTGAGTAATGGAGTTATATCAATTTCCTCTTGTACATTAAAACAGTATGAATTCATATTTACTAAAAGGATTATCATATTAAGCAGAGAGAATTGAAAACAAATTATCATTCTATTCTAAAATTTATCTTGCATGAATGAAGCCAGGTGATTGATTGCAAACAAATATTTTATAGGTGTTCTTCCAAAACCAATAGTAAAGTTCAATATAAAGACGAGGCATATAGACTCTTCCATCCTCTGGGCCCAGCTGTTCGTCACCATTCTTCAAGAGGCAAAAGTAAATAGACTGAATGCTAGAGATGCATCTGGAACATTTGCTATGTCTACTATCTTCAGCCCATGCTCTTTTCTGAGAAGAAATTTTGTGAAGCCAAAGGAAACTATGCCAAAATATCTATATTTGTTAGTATTTTCTCCTCTAGACATGGCAAGTAGGCTTTAAATCATCAGGCTCGTTGTCCATTTACAAGTATCCTGGGCTGCATCCAGCCAGCTCTCATTGCTTTAGAGCCAGTTTGTTTCCGGCAGAAAGGCCTTGGCTTCAGCTGGAATTATAAAACTAGAGTTAAGATGTTCTGGTTTAAGCAACTTTCCCTTGCTCACCAGGGTGGGAACGAAACTGACTGAGAAGTACATGGATTCAGCATGGACATGTAAGAAACTCCTTCATTTATCTGAGTTTAAGCAGAAGGAGAGAGAGCACGAGCAAGGAACTCAGGACCGCGAGGGGTGCACCCACACACTGAGACAATGGGGATGTTCTATCTGGAACTCACCAAGGCCAGCTGGCCTGGGTCTGAAAAAGCCTGGGTGAAAACCGGTCTCGCTGAACATAGCGGACAAGGAGGACTACTGAGAACTCAAGAACAATGGCAATGGGTTTTTGATCCTACTGCACGTATTGGCTTTGTGGGAGCCTAGGCAGTTTGGATGCTCACCTTACTAGACCTGGATGGAGGAGGGTGGTCCTTGGACTTCCCACAGGGCAGGGAACCCTGATTGCTCTTTGGGCTGATGAGGAAGGGGGACTTAATTGGGGAAGGGGGAGGGAAAGGGGCGGCGGCGGTGGGGAAGAGACAGAAATCTTTAATAAATAAATAAATTAAAAAAACAAACTCGAATGG
>NW_026067890.1:3169860-3217813 GCF_014885135.2 Alexandromys fortis
TTTTTTTGGATTTTTCGAGACAGGGTTTCTCCATAGCTTTTTGGTTCCTGTCCTGGAACTAGCTCTTGTAGACCAGGCTGGCCTCGAATTCACAGAGATCTGCCTGCCTCTGCCTCCCTAGTGCTAGGATTAAAGGCATGCACCACCACTGCCCAGTGATGCTCTAACATTTTTGCATGAAAGGTATATTTTACTTCTTTTTAATTGATTGCTAGTAAATTAATAAACCATTTTAGTTAACTGACTTAACTTACAACTTCCAGTTATTGCATGTATGTATTTGTGTGTGAGTAAAATAGTTTTGAAAGAGATAACATTGATGTTTGATGGTCAAAGAACAAAGAAAGGCTAGCAAAATACCTTAGTGGGCAAGAACCAAGCCAGATAACCTGAGTTCTATCCCTGAAGCCTCCTCAGTGGATGAAGAGAACTGACTTCCACCGATTTTCCTCTGACCCCCATGAACATATGCTATGACATGCATATTGGTAGAGCCCCAATAAAATTAGAAAACAGAAGAAAAATAGTAAGTGAAAGAGATAAATAAAATAAAAAAAGAGGAAAACCCTGCTTCTATTTGTAATACTCTGTCAGATTTATTCACTCGGTGCTTCAGAGATTATTTAGTCATGAACGTATCCCCAAAATGTAATGGCAGTAAGAATTGTGAGGACAGATTGGACGTTAACTGGGCCATGACTCAAAACCTCATGACCCCTTCTGAGCTCTTGAACTCTCCTGCTGGGCTTACTTGAGAAGCCCACAACAGGCGCTGTTTGACACTTCACGAAGGTCATTTTTGACAAGTAGTTATTGATTTGCTGACTTATCATCTTTTTATTTTAATTCTTTGCTTTTTCTGAATTTGGAGATGAGGATTCTTTTGTGTGCTTCAGCCTTCCCTCATTAGCTTCCTTGGGATTACCACTGAGGATTGTAAGTGTGGGGTGGAGTGGGGAGGCTTTGGAATGACAACACTTCAGCTTTTTTTTGTTTCTCTGAGCATTGAGGAATATTGTCACTGGGGCTTCTGGAGGATGGATTATTTTCTTGGCAGGTAGCGTGGTCCTGTGGAGGCTCATTACGCTTTCTATTGGGGAGATCTAAAGCGCACAGTTGAATGCTGTCACAAAGAAGGAAGTGGCTGCAGACTGATTCCTAATGGGGCTGCAAAAACTACAACTGTTTTTTGATCTCTGAATTCCAAATGGGGCTTTTACAGTTGTCATATTATTGACTGCTCATTCCAGAACCGTGATTCGCCTCCATTCTAAATCTTTTATGTGCCCAGTGTTATTCTGATGCTTAGCATTACACGAGCTGATCGCCCCTTTTGTGTGTCTAATAATGTCAACATTTCTTTCTGAGTACCTGAGTAGCTCTGGTGTGTGTGTGTGTTGGTGTGTTTCACAAAAGAGCTGTTTTTTCAGGTCCTACTGTCTCCAGGTTAATCATTTATACATCAAATTTGGTTGTCTTTTCTTTTTGTTTATTTTGCAAGTATTTATACTATCCAGTATTTTATTACCAACAGAAAAAATTTAAAGATTAATTTTTTTTAATTTTTTTATGTAGTTTTGCCTGTGAGTATGTGTGTATGCATGCAAGGGAACAGGCCAGTGCAATGCCTGCTGAGGCCAGCACCCAGATTATCCAGGTGCTGGAGTTACGTACCAGTCATTGTAAGTTTCTCAGCATAGGTCCTAGAAAGCTAACTAGGGTCTTAGGCAAGAGCAGTACATGCTATTAACCGCTGACTTCTCTCTTACACCCCAGGGAGTATAATTTGTGTGGTTACTTGGTTGAGTGAAATAGAAGAAATTTCTTTTTAAAAAAATTAAAAAATTTAATTTAATTTCTGTGTGTGTGTGTGTGTGGAGAGAGAGAGAGAGAGAGAGAGAGAGAGAGAGAGAGAGAGAGAGAGAGAGAATATACATGAGTGTCTGCAGAGGCCAGAAGGTATCACGTCCCCTAGAATTGGAGCTACAAATGGCTATAAGTCTTCTGATGTGGACGTTAGGAACTGAACTTGGGTCTTCTAAAAGACCAGCATGTGCCCTTAACCTCCATGTCACCTCCTTAGTCCTTAATGTCTTATTTTTGGTAGGAAAAGGTCTATCAAATTTTGCCCAATAAAGAGCTTGCATTTTGGTTGGTGATGGGACTATATATTTTTTTTAATGAACCGTGTATATCTGATGAGAAAACTGAAAAAAAAAGACATTTATTTAGTATATAACAATCGTGTTTACTTCTCAATAATTATTTCCTTTTTTGGGGAAAATATGATTCAATGAGAACTTTTCTTCCTCTCATGAAATACATTTGTCAATTGTCAGTTACTCACCTTTTCTCAGCTGCAAGTCAGTGAGAATGGATGTGCTGACAACCTTGAGTCATGAGTGCTGATAGCATGAGACAGGATTTATTCCTGTATAGGCAATGGTATTTTAACATGCAACGTGGGAGTGTCTTCTTCTTCTTCCTCTTCCTCTTCCTCTTCCTCTTCCTCTTCCTCTTCCTCTTCCTCTTCCTCTTCCTCTTCCTCTTCCTCTTCTTCTTCTTCTTCTTCTTCTTCTTCTTCTTCTTCTTCTTCTTCTTCTTCTTCATTTTAGTTTTTTTCTAGACAGGGTTTCTCTGCAGCTTTGATGCCTGTCCTGGAAGTACCTCTTGTAGACCAGGCTGGCCTCAAACTCACTCACAGAGATCTGTCTGCCTCTGCTACCACCTGACTTTTGTATTAAAAATTAAAAAGACTGCTTTAAAAAGAACTTTTAAAAATAATTCAAAATATCCTTCAGGATATTTTGTTCATTTGTATTAGTTTTAATAGATATGCATTGCTCAATCTCTTCTTCCTTCTCATCAATAATTATCTTGTTTGGAACATTCTCTGATTGCCTATTATCCATAGTTAACTGTTTGTTTATAGGTATAAAATTAATTTTGAATGCACTTAATAGTTTAGTCATGACAAAAGTGAAGAATTTTATTTTGAGCAAGTGAGTAGAACTCAGTCTGAAGAGAAAGTCTGTTAGAGACAAGGTACTACAGCTATGCCAGAGGTATCACAGCCAATTTTGAAAAGACCTTCCTGGGTGCACTTTCACTATTAGGACTAGCTTAATGACAAGCAACATCAAATTGTACAGTTGCACCATTTAAAGAGAAATAAGAAAGAAAACCTTACAAGAAATTTGAATATAATTTTCTAAATGGTAAAAGAGTAAAATACAATCTTATTTTTTTACAGTCTTAAATCTTAATAGATGATTTAGATGTATTGTATATTAATTTATAATCCTTATCTAGCCTGGCGGTAGTGGCGCACGCCTTTAATCCTAGCATTTGGGAGTCAGAGGCAGGCGGATCTCTGTGAGTTCGAGACCAGTCTGGTCTACAAGAGCTAGTTCCAGGACAGGCTCCAAAACCACAGAGAAACCCTGTCTTGAAAAAGCAAATAATAATAATAATAATAATAATAATAATAATAATAATAATCCTTATCTATTTGTATTTATAGTTTTATTCAAAATCAATTCCACTTAATGCATTCACATCCACTTCCTCTTTGAACAATCTTCATGATTATCATTTTTTTCAGTGAAGACTGGTTTGTTTCAATAGTATGTAGAATTGTACTTTTCTTGTATGCAAAGCAAAGTATGGATTGGATGCCAATTAGCAGCTAAATCAATGATGCATCCATCACTGCTGGCAAAGAGACCCACGCAGGCAGCATTTTCAATGCTCGGTTGTCATGTGGAAGTGGGACTTTTCTCCGGGAATGACCTAAAACTACAAATAGCACATTCTTGTTCTTGCAAATCCCTGAGTGTAACTATTGCAGCACGAGCTCAGATCATGTGAAGATCAAAGGGGTATCTTCTACGGAAACTATTTCTCTCATCACCAAAAAAAAACCCAATGAAATAAAAGGAATAACAGCAATGAAATTCTTGAATGTGTTCCACATTAGAACAAATATAAAAATTGTTAGCTTGTCAACAAGTAAAACCTAATAAGAATAGACGGACTAATATTTTCCCTGAACCCATTTTCTCAAAAAAAAAAATAAGAGGAGTTTTACATTAGTAAATATTTTGAATTGTTATTTTGTAGACTTAGTAGAATTTAATAGCTAAAATTAGAAACATGTTCTTTGAAAATATTTCCTTAAAATATCAAGCAAATGAAGAATTTGCATTTATTTACACAAAATAAGTGCTTTATATTAAATTTGTTAGGATTTCAAAACTAAACGTTTCACATACTTTATTACAAAGTATAGTACTGCCTTTGTAAGCCTAAAATACTGCCCCATAAGACTAGTATTTACTATGAGAACTATGTGGCAGACACAATATAAAAATGATTTATTTTTGATTTCACACTTGGTTATTTCTTGGAACATATTCTTCCCCCAAAAATGATCTTTAGATCCTTGTCTTTTCAAAGCTAAATATCTTCAACATGAACCACTATGAAAACTGGAAACTGTTAAGAATATGAATGTCCAAATTCTTCAATTTTTTAATATAATATCAGTGTGGAAAGAGAAGAGAAATGATTGTGATGGATAGTTTTGCTTCCTGTTTATAAAGTATTATTAAGTTTTGTTTGGAAAATTAAGATCTTAGGGTATGAATATGAAATGACTTTTCCTACTCAGTGGGGCTGGATAATCTTAATTTAGCAAGAATCTCAGCATAGTGGCAGCACTCAGCTCCCACAGTTACTTTCATTTCTTTGCCAGAACTGAGTGGCCAGTGTTAACTGTGCAAGCACGGCATGACTCCCCTTATGGGTAAATGGCCAGTGTAACTTATCTGCAGATATGTGCTTAGGAGGAGCTGCCATGTACATAACACGTCCTCTTAAAAGCTGTTTACTTACATACAAAACAATGATGGTTCTTCTGTTTAGAGTAAAGAAGCTTTCATTATCCTCAGCCCCTGAGAAAACTAGGGTTTGCTTAATGGATTCACTGGAATTGGTTTCTATCACCAAATGAGAGCTGATCTAGGCCTGCTAAAATTTTGAGAACCTAATTCTGTGTAATACTAAGAAGATTTGGCTTTTCAGTCCTTAAATAACACAGTTAAAACCAAAAGTTCATAAAGGCAGAAATGAATGTAGTTTAAATATTGTAAAATCAGCACTGCACAAAGGCAAATTTGGCTCTCATTTGGATACTGTGGAAGTACTGTAGGAAGCATTATATGTTTCCAAGGGGTTGGAACATTCTCCAAAAAGAAAGCTGCATTGCTCTGGCAGAAACTGTTTTTATACAAAGGAACGGTTCTCTCCAAACCTTTTGGGTAGCCCGACTAAAGCCTCCTGTGTAGTTTGGATGTGAAATTTCTCCTGCATGCCCATATGGCTGAGCAATTGGTCCCTAGTTGGCTGTGCTGTGTGCTGTTTGGGGAGGTTGTGGAGCCTTTAAGACATGAGGCCTGAGTGGTAGACATGGGCTATATGGCAGGGCTTATGAGAACTTTGTTTATTGGTGGGTCAAGAAGGAAGAAAGTGGCCTTCTCTAACACAATTGAAAGGTTCTCCCACCATTAGTCCTTCCCCAAGTGATGAACTGTGACCGTTGAACTGTGAGACAGAGAAAAATTTATCCTCCTTTTAGTTGTTTTGATATGTCATCACAGTGATGACAAAAATAGTCAAGACATCTTAATGCCAGCAAAAACGTAAGAACATACCTGTTAGTTCCTCTCTCTCTCTCTCTCTCTCTCTCTCTCTCTCTCTCTCTCTCTCTCTCTCTCTCTCTGTGCACTTGAAGAACCTGGACGTTGATATGCAATGCTTTCCTTGCCTGCCCTTCAGTTTACATATTCACGAAGGGTCTTCCACTTGACCTCATAGCTCACCAATTGCTCACAGGTTGTGGTAGTCTAGCTAGTCAGCTTGCACAAGGGATCCCTGTTTCTGGCCTCCAAGGTGGGGGATGCAGGCAGGTTATCACACCTGCTTGGCATTTATGACGGTTCTGGGGATCTAGACTCTGGTCCTCACACTGTGTTGCAAGTACTTTGACTCACTGCCTTCTCCATAGACCCACACTTGTCACTTCTTGCTCTCTGTTGTGACCAACTTATTTGAGGCCCACTTTATCATGCCTTTTAGAAACTGGAAACTTCCTCTGCTTCTCAAGCGTTCCCTCAATAATTCTTTCTTTTTTTCCTCATAGTTTCTGATTCTGGATTTTCTTGACACACACTTTCTCTTTCAACATTCCGTCTCTGTAGCCATATCAATCCTTTCTGGAACCTTTGCCAGTATGTTTTGGATTTTTACTTACCAATTATGAAGTGCACGCAAGGCATCTGGTGTCTTACTGCCTCAAACTCAGGTGAATTTGGGTGCTACCTTCTAGAAACATACTAGTCTCTCTGCAGGAGGTGAAGTGGTGCATACAAGTGATTTGTTCATTTTTTAAACTCCCTGAAAGCTACAGTGAAAAAGAAGGAACTACTCAGGAAAATTTTCAGTTATAGCTCTAAACTTGTCTCAGGATTATGGGAACTGTTCTTACCCATTGTATTGATTTTTACCAAGATACACTTTAAAATATAGGAGGTATCAATAAGCATTAATATGACATTGATTCAATTTTTACGAGTTACTTTTTTCTTTTTTTTATTGAAAAGAAAAAAATTTAAAAAAATTTCTGCCTCCTCCCAGCCTCCCATTTCCCTCCCCCTCCTCCCGCCCCTTCCCCCTCCCCCCACTTTTCTCCATCTCCCTCTCCAGTCTGAAGAGCAGTCAGGGTTCCCTGCCCCGTGGAAAATCCAAGGTCCTCCCCTCTCCATCCAGGTCTAGGAAGGTGAACATCCAAACTGGTTAGGCTCCCACAAAGCCAGAACATGAAGTAGGATCAAAACCCAGTGCCATTGTCCTTGGCTTCTCATCAGCCCTTATGGTCCGCCATGTTCAGAGAGTCCGGTTTTATCCCATGCTTTTTCAGTCACAGACCACCTGGCCTTGGTGAGCTCCCAATAGATCAGCCCCACTGTCTCAGTGGGTGGGTGCACCCCTCGTGGTCCTGACTTCCTTGCTCATGTTCTCCCTCCTTCTGCTCCTCATTGGGACCTTGGGAGCTCAGTCTGGTGCTCTAGTGTGGGTCTCTGTCTCTATTTCCATCCATCACCAGATGAAGGTTGTATGGTGATATGCAAGATATTCATCAGTATGGCTATAGGATAGGGTCATTTCAGGTTCCCTGTCCTCAGCTGCCCCAGGAACTAACTGGGGACATCGCCCGGGGCACCTGGGAGCCCCTCTAGTAGAAGAAGGAGAAGAAATTACGAGTTATTTTTTGAAGACTGACTATGACCCCAAACTCTGAAAGTGTCCTGAGACAAAAGAATCAGGTTCTCTGACTTCTTAAATCTTGGAAACTAATGGAAGTATATGGACAAAAATGGAGAAAATGCCCATTAAGCAAATATTAATAAGTGATATAAAAAAATAAGTGTCTTGTTATCTTGGATCTGATGGGAGTCCCTGACTTATGATCGACAAGTTGCTGTATTGTACATCAGGTTGTTTGACTTATTCAGGGATATTACTTGCAATCATTCAGGAATATTACTTGCAGTTGACAGTTGCTGAGAAGGGGAAATCAGTTTTCTTTAGTGGAGTGGCACTGGATATATTAAACACACACCAGAGGAGGCTGTATACTGAGACAAAACACACTCCAGGTTTTTTTTTTCTCTGTTTGGTTTGGTTTGATGTGTATGTGTGTGCCTTGTTTGTTTTAGAAAGAAAATATAGGAAATGTAGTTGGGGTGAATCTGGAAGAAGTTGGGGGAGGGGAGCGAGTATGCCCAAAATATATGGCTTAATTTTTTTTTTAAAAAAGAATAAATTCTAGAGATCATCTTTTGTCTAGCTCTCAGACATCCATATTTCATCAAACAATTGCCATTGCATTGTATATCTGTGATGTGGCTATGGCTCCTAATCAAGAAACACAACAATCAAGAAGAGACGCAAAGCAGCATTCTCTTGAGAAGAAGTAGAACTTCTGCCAACTAAATAGCAGGTATCCAAATTCAGGAAACTTTTTGAAGAGAAAGGACAAAACAGAGCAGTTCAACCATAACAGTAGAACAGCTTATCCTAGGCAGAGAAAAGACACATACGGACCAGGAATTACTGCCATATGCAGTTCAAAGCCACCGCTAGACCAGAGTAGCAGTCCTCTGAGCCGGCGTGCAGAACCCGAAATCCGTGCACCTCAGGCGGTCACGTGTAGTGCGCAGTCCCGCTGAAAGGCCGGCTGGTACCTCCTTAGTTTTTAAAGCTGGCATTTAAAATCACTCTGGCAGATGGAGGGAAAGTATGTACTAAAAGTTGACATTTCATTTTACATTGTATGTTTGTTAAGTTAATTTTATTATCATTCTCAGGGAATCCCATACTGAATGGAAATTAGCTGGTGGCAGCTTGTAGCTAATAGAAAAGTATATCTGTTGTTTCTAAAGGTCAAACAGATATTAAATGACAGACAGCAATCACAAGAAAGTCATTAGTACTAGAGATCCCAGGGTGACATAAAAATTGAACGTGAAGTTGTGGAAGGCAATGTCTATGTTTGGCTATGTATGCTGGCATTCTGGGCTCTCCGTTCTTATGAAGACAAAGGAAGGCAAGAAAGACAGATTACCAAAAAAGATTTCAACATTTTAATCTTCACACTTTAGTGTTCCTTTGGTTTTTCTTTTCATGCAATATATCACTTCAGGAGATCCTTCTTGGTCCCATCCATATACCTGTCCCTTCCACAAAGGTCACCACAGTCAGGTGCTCTGCCAAACCCACTGTCTATTTTTTTTGTATATAAGAAATATGTTAATTACTCATTCTTAGAAAATTCTCTCTTTAAATATCTCATTTGAATAAAATCATTCCTCATACCATAGGGCAAGTATGGTGTTCTTGTTTTAATTCATAATTTTTTAACTTTCACATGTACAGCGAGCGAGTGCCAAAAGGATTTAAAACTTGTGTACACTGAAGCCCCAACTCACAGCCTAAGATAATTGCCTTAGAGCAGTTGTTATGGGAAGCCACATATAAAGAATTTTTTCCTGAGGGAAAGTATTGGCAATAAAAATGATAAGCAGAAAGTTTGGATTCGCTATACACAAAGCATGTATATCAATAAAAGTGTCCAAAAAGGACAAAGCAGGCAGTATACAAGCATAGGTGATTCATAAATGACTCATAAATAAGACACCCTTGCCAGAACTACTCTCTGGAGCAAGCTGGTGTCCTCAAATGCAGTTGTAGCCATTTCTGTTAGTCTCTACCATTGGGTATCAGGAATCTTGAGCCAACTGATTTCAATTGAAGTGATGGTATGCGGCATCTGGCTCAGCTTATTAAGTCACTGCCCGCTAATACCCACTCTCTAGACATTCTTAGTCTCCAAGCATACGCACCATGCTATGAGGACGTCTAAGCAGCATGTGCCATGACCCCAAGGCCAAAATCCCACAATGCTGGGCTCTAGGCCTCAGCCTCGTTGAGTAAAACAGCAAAACAACTGTTTTGTATAGTACAACATGGAGAGAAAAAAATGAGGTAGCTCTTTCCACATTTCATAATTGTGAACAAAATAAATGCTTGAGTGTTCTTAAGCTTCATTTTGTGCACAATTTGTTAAGTAACAGTGAACATCTCTTTTTATCACTTTTTAGCTGTAAATGGCTCTGTCTGGATAAAACGTCAAGCATGGGGTATTGGTTTGAAAGTGAAGACTTCCCTGAGGCTGTATGGAGCTTGAATCTGTTAGGGAAATCTTGAATCAACTCTATGAGGTTGTTAATAAATATCTAAAAGTCTCCATGATCCACAGGTTAGCAAAGAAGGCTTAAAGAAAAGCAATAAAGCTTTTGTGGAGGGTCATAGGCTTGTGGTCACTGTTATTCAGAGATGGAAAATTTAGCGATGCTGTTAGCTACCACAATGTGAAGAATAAATAGCAGTGTTCCTGAACGTAATGGTTCAGCTGGGATTTCCAGGCATAAGATTAAAATTGCTTCCTGGCTTCTTTTGTTTCAGGTGTCAAAACTTACTAGACTTGAAAATAAGACCATTGCTCATGCCCAGTTTCTGCAGATGGCCCTTGATTTTTGTAGTAAAGTATTATGCCAAAGTTCAAATCTTGGTAAACTTTGTTGTTAGGATTTGAGAAAGTTTTACTACAGTGCTTCAGAAATAAATACACTTTAAAAATAAAAGACACTTTAAAAAAATCGTAAGAGAATGTCTTGTACAGTCGTGGTTCCAAACACAGGGCTTATAAACATGGAGACGCTTTTGTCTTTTGGCTACCCATATCGAAGCCTAAGATAGAACATTCTTAATAATACTTCTACTTGTGTCTTATAGTGAACTCCGATAAGACACACAGGAAAGTGTCACCATTATATGTGCACAATATAGCTCTTATAGACGGAGAGGGATAGAGATAATACAAAGCCTAGCAAGCTTTTTGCACCTAAGACTTGTCCACGCATGAAGCAGGCTGGGGAATTTTCCCAACTGAAACCTCAGACCTGTTCTTCTGTAAAAGGAAGAAGTCAGAGAACATATCGTGGAGACACTGTGCACTACTACCAGGGGAAGACCTGTTGTAGACAGGCAAAGACTTAGCAGACTGCGCCCTCCTGGATTTCAGAACTGCTAGGAACCAGCAAAGAATCTACATTTATCATGTGCCTTATAGATTTTTTTTAGCAATTATCTTACTGTGTTCTAGAATTTTTTAATTGAAGAGGGGACTTTGAAGACTCAGGTAATTTGGTCTGTTTGTTCTCAAATCTTTAGACCAGGATGGACTGTAGGAAGAAGGCATAGTTACAGAATCACTTGTGAAAAGCCTCCTCCTGATCCAAATGATGTTATATTTGATTTGAGGCAGATGCTGCAATGGATGAAACATGGAAGTCATATGGCAAGTATGGATGTAAACTGCTTTCAGTGTCATGGGCTTTGTGACCAGAGAGTGGGATATGATAGGTTATAGCTACAAGGATTGCCATCGTCTCTGTATCTGGTCCCAGGATCTTGTACTCTTGTCAGTGGGTGGTGATATTGACGCTCAATACTGTAGAAGTGACAAGAGGTAACTTCCAATACAGGGTGATAAAACTTTCGTAAGGGTGTTAAGAACGGTGGAAGTGTCTTCACGAGCCAGAGAAATATGGGATACCAAGAATGTGGCTGGGAGCAGTTCTTCAACACTTCCAGTAGGTATGACACTTGCATCACTACCCGCTGTTAAGATGAGACCAGTTGAAAAGCACCTCCATGAGGCCTTATTTTGTATCAGTAAAACCAATCCAAAAAAAAAAAAAAAAAGCTTCTTGTCTTTCGTACTCTGACTGTATCTGCCAAGGAACAATTCTCTATTCCTAATCCAATAACCTCCTCCTCTGTTACTGTAGGAATTGATTTGGGCAGAAGGCTAGATCAATGGTTAGAAATGAAAGCCCTTCATTATCAGTTGCTGAAAAAGCAATTGTTACAATTAGATTTGTTTGTAATCTTAGTCTATGAATTGATTGTCATGGAGTTATTGAACCAACAAAGGCAAGGAACAAATTCAATAAAAATTAAGAACACCAGGGAGCCATAGTATAGAAGATTTCCTGTTCTCCCTACTTACGTATCATTTAGTACAAAAATTCCATTAAATGATCTAGAAAATGTATTATTAAATGATCTAAATTAGCATAATATACAAGGGTAGTATAGACCAACACAAAGACATTTATGACATTAGAGATCACAAGACAATGCTTTAAGTATCATTTCCAAAGGGTTTACAGCAGAAATAAGCATTCAATTATGGTCATTTAATTACTATCACGATGTATTTTTCACCAAATGCTTGTCACAAATTTTTAATTCCAGTCTCCTTTATCTTGGACAATTTCCCCAGCTTTGAGCAAGCAACAATTGTTTTTAGCATATTTGTTGGGGAGGGAGCTGAACAATGGAATCAGAAATCCCATGAAAACTTCAAGATTTCTAGGCTAATGCTTCACAAAAAGGAATACACAGCTTCAAAAGGCACGAAGGCTGATCTGAGATGACTGGCAAGATCCCTGCCACAAAAGGAAGAAATCCAAACAAAGAAAACACCCCATTCTTTCCACCAGAGTGTGTGATGGCATGTGCAGGTGAGTGAGAGGCGCAGCAGAATCAGTGTAGAGCATGGGGAATTAAGAATGACCTTTCACAGCTGGGCGGTGGTAGTGTATGCCGTTAATCCCAGCCCTAGGGAGGCAGAGGCAGGTGGACCTCTGTGAGTTTGAAGCCAGCCTAATCTACAAGAGCTAGTTCCAGGACAGGCTCCAAAGCTACAAAGAACCCAGTCTCAAAAGACAAAAAAAAAATGGCCTTTGACACAGGACAATGGCATTTGAAATGAGAAATTAATGAATTTTGTCAAGCCAGCAATGACGATACAGTCTCAAATTTCATACGTGCTACCCTGTGCTTCATCAGACTTCACCAGGTGCCCCATCCATTCCCTTCTCATGGAGTCCCAGGGATTCCTTCCTACCTCCAAGTCTTTTTGGCACAATACTTCAGCAGAAGAGTTTAGTGAAATATTTGTCATCCCTTATGGAGAAGATAGTAGACATATCTTATGGAAAGCTCTCATTTGCATGTTAATCATGTGTTTTAATCTTTCAAGATGAAAATAATTGAAAAGAAAATCTAGATAATTACCCATCCTTCATTCCTTTTCTCCCTCTCCCTCCCTCCCTCCCTCCCTCCCTCCCTCCCTCCCTCCCTCCCTCTCTCCCTCCCTCCCTCCCTCCCTCTCTCTCTTTCTTTCTGTTTCTTTTTCAGTGTTCTAACTCTTCTAGGACTTCGTGTATGCTGCATAAATACTCTATCACTGAACTACATTCCCATCCTATTTTAAAACTCTTTCAGTGTGTAAGCTCTTTAAAAAGATTGGTTTCTCTCCCCAAATCTTAAGACGAAATTTCTTCCCTTTCGTATAGACCACTCACGATCTCCTCCCACCAGAGAATCTTTAATATTCAATGGTTGTTTATTAAACTTCTTTCTGTAAATGGAAAAATCCTTGCAAGTTTGTCCCATGTCTCTCTCCATTTATGTCCCCTTAGCCTGCAACATAGTTGATATCATTAGTACTTTACACAGTAGATCATATTTAAAAATAATTCTGTGTCACTTGTTCTATATTCTGCTCCCAAATGTGCAGACATGATTTAGGGTTACATGAACAAATACCTTAGGAAAAAGGACATGGTGGCTGAACAGGGGGAGGGTTCCACAATCACTCAGAACTGTTCTCACTTTGGTTTAACATGCTCTTACTTTCAGCCTCTGCTATTTTCTTAACTGAATACCTTTCAGGATAGAGAATTCCTAAATGAATTGTGGAGTTCAGGTAAAATCTTAAGACGAAACTTAGCTTGTTTTATAAATAATAATTGAGCATCTTCTATATGTGAAATGCATAGAGGATGGAGCTGATACTTTAAAAACACAATGCCGTAACGGTGCAGGCCTTTTTCATAAGTTTGAGGTCATTCACAACTGCATATCCACTTTGAGGATAGGTCGGGTTATGTAAAATCCTCTATCAGAACCAAAAACAATGACAAAACAGTGACATTAGTTATACATATTTCATTCCCATGTGAATGACTAGGAAATTAATATAAAAGTTTTTTCTCACAATGCAAAATTGACCATGTTCTCAGGCTTGCTGTGCTCACATGGTGTGTGCATGTGTGTCCCACAAAAGTAAGGCATAACACAATAATGGAGACAGTTTGTAATTAAGTTATAAGATCTACTTGTCCCATGAAAGAAAATTTTTTAATCATGGACTTCTGACAATTTGAAATTAAGAGAGAAGATAAAGTGCATAAGCTTTGCTGAGGTGTTTTGAGATTAGCAGTAACAATACTGGAAACCCCGCTTTACAGCTCTCACTTGAGATCCTAGTAACAACTGTGCGACGGCAGGGACACGTCGGGTGAAGAGCGTCGGCATGGTGGACCATGGGCAAGAGCGTGAAGAGAGTGGATATATTCACAACACATTGCCTATGTGTGTGAAACTGACAAAATGTAAAAAAAAAATTACTTGAAAAAAGGTTTTTAGTTACTTAAAGATTGTGGAGATTGAGTGTGATGAAGTTAAATAAATTAAATAAGGCCATAGCATTTTTAAGTGTCAGAATCAAGATTTTAAGACAGGAATGAACAGCTTCGGGTCCCGTGCTTATAACATCGGGCTAAACTGTTTCTCGAAGGAAAAATCAAGGTCTCAGAATAAAAACATGGCGCTCTAATTCCTGAGCTTAGCTGGAAGGAAGGCACTAGGGAAACTAAGGGACAGCGTTTGTAACTAAAAGAGGTTCAGATTTTTCGTGTGTGTGTGTGTGTGTGTGTGTGTGTGTGTGTGTGCGTGTGCGTGTGCGTGCATATGTGCGCATGTGCACATACACGTATACTGATATGCATATACTCTAAACTTCTTTCAGTTATATATATACATATATGCACACACCTATATTATATACATGCACATACACACATGGATTAGTTTTAATGCTGTACTAGATGAGAAGCTAACTTTTTAACTATGAGTTCATTCGTGTGTCATTATTCAACAGAGAGAGATGAAATAACATGTGTTTTAGGAACAAGATATTAGAACTAAAAGACTCACTTGACAAATTACATGCGGTACAAGTGTCAGGACCTCAGTTCCCTCGGGCATTGTGGATTATTTTGTTTCTATTTTCATTAAACTTAAGAACAATAGCCGGTACTATTTTAATCCCAGCAATGGGGAAAGCATAACTTAGCAGTACTTTTTTTGCACCTAGTCCCTAGCCATCTCCTAAACAATGCACACTAGCATTGGTTCTACCTCTGTTATAAGATACAGAGCTTAATTCTGTTTTTCAGAATTCAAACTCCCCTGTCTCCCAGTACTTCAAAGTGTTTCATCTCCTAGACCAACCCAGGTGTAGTCAAGCAGAGGATGGAGTAGCCTCCAGCTCCTCCTAGTGGCTAGAGTCACCATTCACAACCACTGAGGGCTGGCATGGTTTGAATCACTAACAAACCACAAACATCGCTTGTGAGTTTGTCCAGAGGCCTGGCAAGCATTAAACACCTGCACTGAAGCCCACCCCAAGGCTCAGAGACCTCATGAAATGCCTGACATCTGGCATACACCAGCGTACTTTAGGAGCCAAGGAGGAGCTTCATGTAGATTAAAATGATGAAATTACCCCCAAATTAATTGGTCAGATGTGGAGCTGAGACACCAGGAGTCTTGTTGTTTAGTTTTTTCCTTGCATCTCACTACAATAAATATCAATGCTTGTTGTCCCAGATAATTATACGTTTCCTCGGCACCAAGGAAACTCCATTTTCCTCTCATTTCTGACATGCAGCATTTAGATGTGGTTCCTCTAATGACCTGCTTCCTCCTAAGAACAGAGTGCTCTGCTCCTCCCACTAAGTAGTTCAACACTGAAAGCTTCTCCATATTCTAATCTTTATTCTTTTAGGGTTAATTTTTGAAGCATACCTTAATCACAGGAATTTACAGTTTTAGAAAAAAAACTGGCTATTTTCAGGCCTATTTACGAGACCCCAATCTGAAACATTACCCTGAAGCAGCTTGAGCTGATTGCATCTTTCTCTGGAACAGAACATCAGGCAGCAGAACATCCATTTGTCACTGGTTCATCTGCCCTGTGATTAAAGTGGCATGGAGTCCTGTCCCGGCCTTATTTCATGCAGAGAACAGATAAGATATCCAGGATAAGATGTTACAGTGTGTACTACTGCAGTTACCATCAGTTTGTTATTAACCTGATAAACACCAGTCTAATCTGAATTAAAACACAAGAAATGTTAGGGATACTGCAGCTTATGTCCACAGTAGCTTTTATAGAGTGTATAATGACTGCCATACTACCCCCCTCCCTAGCTCTCCTTCAACATCTTCTTCAGAAAAACCCAAGCAGAGCTTGGCAAAGAAAGGGTAATTGCTTCTGAAATAAATGCTTCATTATCCCTATCAGCTCCAGTCTGTGTACTTGAATCCATAGAACCCAACCTTCTAGATCACAGGTAATTTTTAACCATAAATTCATTCTTGTACCATTATCCAACAGAAAGCTGAGGCAATGTGCACTTTGCGGATAAGAGCTCAGAACTAGGGAGAAGGCTCACTTGATAAAGTGCTGTGGTATAAGCATCAGAACCTCAGTTCAAACCCTCAGAGCCCATGTAGAAGACCAAGCATCATGGCATGCTCTTGTAATCCCATCACTGGAAAGGTAGAGACAGAAAGATCCCTGAGATTAGGTGGCAGTTACTTTAACCAATCAGTGAGTTTATGAATATATATATATATATATATATATAGACATCTGACATTGACCTTTGGTCTCTACCCACATATGGACACATTTATGTACTCCATACACACTCAAACACACATACATAAAACACACATACATATGATAAAACAGGCATTAACTTTATCAACTATATAAAAATAAGAGTGTGGCTGAAGGATCAAATGCTTCATCTCAGATTAAAGTTATATGATCATTAGAGCAAAGTTGATATGTCTATTTCTTCCTAAAGTAAGCCCTGTGAAAATTAAAACAATAAGTCTTTTCAGAGACTGGTATATTTGTAATATATTTACTATGTATTGATATCATACTTTTATGTATATTTGTGGTCCAAAAGCATAATAATCAAATGAGTCTCTAGAATTCCTCAAAACGAAGACCAGAAATTCTAAGAGACTGGCAAATAATTGCTGAGATTCTACTGTATGCAAATCACCAATTTGTTAACTGTGCATAGTGTTGACTTGGCACCAAATATTTGCACCTCCTTGCCTATCTAGTTTTAGAAAATTCTCTCCCTTAAAATGTGAAGCGTTCTGCCTTCCACAACTCAGAACACCTGACCACCACAGGGCCTGCCAGCCTTGAGGTCTAGAGTCAAGTGTTGAAAGAGCACCATGCAAAACAAGTCAGGCAGGTGAAAACAGGGATCCTGTTCTAACAAGCCAGGCAGGTAAAAACAGGGATCCTGTTCTAACACTCAGGAGCACATTTGCAGACTGGATTTTATAAAACAACCCCAACCCCTCCCATACTATTTAGAAAAGTTAGTCTATTTAACAACATCTCTTAAAAACTATTTTTAAAAACTATTTTAAAAATCTAGTTTCATCCAAATACTCTTTTATTTTCTCCCACATAACCTGTGAATGAGCATATTCCCAGTTGATGAAGACATAAATAATTTATAAGTGGATTTGAAAACTCATGCATTTGCAAACACAGTTGTTGAAGTTATAGTGAGTAATAAAAATACAGAGAGTATCTTGGAGTAGAGACAGGCTTTGGGAACCCCCTACCGGTTTAGCCAGAGGAAAAACAACTCCACTGGTTCACTTAGCAACAGCTGTGAGTTCCAGATTACAATTTCCCCCCAAGACAATCTGAATATGATCTTGAAATATTCATGTCTCCTACTAGTACAAATTTGCTGAGGCATTGCTGTCTCAACACATCTGTACACCGGAAGGCCACCCTTGGAGCGGAGTGAGTAGAATCCTAAATTCTTAAAAACAAAATGTATCGCTCAGAAGGTTATTATGTAAAGACTTGGCTCTGGAATCTTAAAGAGATGGACAAACACAGAGAGCAAATGATAAGGTCTTACCACTCTTTCAAGTTTCTTGCATCTCAGTAATGCAATGATGCTTGTGGTTTGATTGGTGAGCCATCTCTGGTCAACTGCAGGAGTATTATGAGATAATTTAGGAGTCTAACCTCTATGAATTCTTATGAAGAATGCCATTATGTTAGATGAAAACACTCAGACTAAACTATGCAAAATTCAAATTCTCAGTGACTGAAAATGTTAGTGAAGTTGGAAGCTAAACTGAGCTACTGGCCTCAACTGGGATAGTGACAAACACAAAACAGGGGTTTGTAAATGGTTTGGATTGTAATTCTAGTTCAACAAGGATTGGGCATTTTCTAGGCTCTTGATGTTTGTGTTTTCAGAGAAATAACATGTCCATCATCCATATCTTTTGTAAGATAATAACTTCTTGTTCATAATTTTTGTCTGTCCAGGAGATAGACTTGGCTCATAGTGACTTCTCAACAGGGTCAGAGTTGTGTTTTTACATCACCTTAAAGTATGCTAAATTACATTCCACAAACACAAAGAATGTGTTTCTGGAGCCCATTGGAACTGTAGGTGGAATGTGACTTATTTTTTTCTATATCAATAGGTAGACTTTTGTATTAATCACTTTGACCTTTGATTAAGAGAAATACCCTGGGAACTTCTAGGAAAAGTCACAAGTAAACTAAGCTATATTATATGATTTGAATCATCACAGATATGTAAAGTATCATTGGGCATATTTTTCAATTCACCCCTACCTCTGCGTTACCCATACAAACCCAGTAATTACTATGGATTTTTGTTAAAGCATAAATTTTTATCCAAGTTGCCTACAGATAAGTGTTCCATGGATTTTCCTGTATAAAAAAGAAAAAAAATAGAATAAAGAAAATCAGAGCTAAGAAGAAAGGTCTTTATGATGGTGAACAACTCTTGATCTGAGGTCTTGAAGAAATTGCTGGCACCTTACAATATTATCTATCACTGAAGAAGTTTGGTAGCTAACTCAGCTTCAATCTTCAACTGATGTGTATTCCAGGTATTCAACACAGCTCAAAGGCAGTTTTTTTTTTCTGCCCTCATTTCCAGAAGACTCAGGCTTTAGGTTGTCTCTCATGAGGGTTTGGTTGCTATCTTTTGGTAGACAGGAAGAGCTGCTTTCATATATAACAACTCTCTTGTTTAAGACATTTAAGCCCAATAATTTCCCTACTAAAGTGGATTTCTCAAGTACTAGAAATTTCTCTAAAGATACTAAATAAAGACAGCAAATCTTCCAATCACTTCCCAAATAATATATTTAGGCTAGCTTATATTAAAACAGTAAAGGAAAAGCTAATACAAATCCATCTTAGTATTTCTTTGAAGAAAGGAACTGGATGAAGCTGATTGGAAATGTACAAATGTTTCATTAAACTTTGGAAACATATCTCTTGGAGTCTTTATCTTCTTTCAGGAACATGGATTTAACAGATCAAACATTGACTATAAATAATGATTTTTTTCAAATTTATGACTGTCATTCCACAGATATTTTCTCATCATCTGTATTAGTTTTTTTTTTGTTCCACAGTGAGTATTGAAATGCAAAGTTTTTAGTAGTGGATATTTCAAAGACTTGGTGACCAAGTAGTTCGATAGGCCTTTGTGAGTCCTTGATTAGCGCTGAATTTGAACTCATTGTCCAAGTCTTTATTGTTGTTCACTGTACTAATCATTAACTTGATCCTCATAGGAAGTTGGCTTGCCTGCTTCTTGTGGGGTTTATGCAAATTTCATATTCATCCTGTTTCAGCTCTAGCTGACTTGGCATGGAACTCTGCCAATGTACTCTCTTGATGTTCCCGTTCCATTTTATGACTACGAGCTTCAATCTTAATAATGGGAATCCTTGGAGGCAAGAGAAAGGAGGAAGGAGCTCATCTACTTGATGGCTGCTTTTATTACATGTGAGAAACCACCTCTGTTTCCATCCCGTGCAAAGTCAAGGACATCTCCAATAGTATATCTACTATCTGCATAAAAAGCTACTGATTTGTTTTTTATCAAAATGATATGCTTGAGTAAAAGTTAAAACAACCAAACAAAGATCCCTCAAAAATTTGTGAATCTTGGCTCAGTATATCCATAATTATCCATATTTTGAACAGACTTATTTGTGTTGTAGGAGCATACTTTATCTGAAGATACAAAACACCCACTTGGGAATCATCTGATGGGTGCATGCAGAGAAAGGACTCAAGGGGACTGTCACTGTTTCTGGTTGTGTGCTGACACAGGGAGGTCTTCAGCATCTCTCAGAGAAGGCTCGACAACAGCAGCTTTAGTTGCAGCTTTTCAGATAGAGATTGGGCGATGTTACTGTGACTTCATAAGATGGTAGGCTACTTACTCTAAGATCTGAGTGTGGCTTGGGTCTTGCAGTCTGGGTTTACTTTAAATTTCCCACACAAAGGCAAATATATTCTGATCTCTCACAACTGCAGTATCCCTGGGCAAAGCTGAACAAAGTTCAGTTACTAAGAACAGTTTTTGAATCAGGGGCCACACTACACAGTTTGGATTTAGAAACTTAGGAAACATTAGTAGCACAGTTTTATTAATAAATTTTATTAGTTAACTAATACATTTATAAATTTCTTTGCATATAAAGCAGAGGTGAACTTTATTTTGTATATCAGAGGTAATTTGAGGCTATTTTATTGCATAAATACAGAGGCAAGTCTAGGTCACATTGATTTAATTTTAACATGAAAGATGATGTAAAATAATGACTATGATAGATGTGACTGTAACAAAAAGCCCAAATTCTTCTAGGTTATGTGTGAAAGTCTGCTAATATATGCATCATAACTTAAACTATAGGTAAACAAATCATTTTTTCATGTGTAGTAACTGCAATTATTACAGCTCTGAAAGGGAAAGGCATTCTGACTGTCAATAACCAAGCTATTTCTATAGCTGTGAAAGGAAGGTACCCTGGATACCTACAGCACTGAAGAGAAAGGTATCCTGATTCTTAGGGAGTCAGGCTACGCCTATAGCTGTTTTCTGATGGGGAAAAGTGGGAGGACAAGATGTAGCAATCCTTCTCCTCTCTGAGAGATCCCTTTCAGCTCAGCTCCACTACACTCTGCTAAAAGAATTTCCCAGCAGAGATGTCTGTCGCTTCTCTGCTCTGGTGAAAATTGTTACTTTCTTGCTTCACTGGGCTAAGCCGGAAATCCCTGCAGAAATGTAGCAGTCTGCTTCTCTGGTGAAGTTGTTACTTCTCTGCTCCACTCCACTAAGGGAGTTTCCCAGTGGAGATGTCTGTTTCTTCTCTGCTCTGCTCAAGTCAAAGAAGGTCCTCACCCAAAACTCATTCAAGAGATTTATTGGGAGGGAGGAATCCAGGAAAGTGGCTGCCTCTGCCAGGGTGGGAAAGGGCAGCTCCCTACTGCACAGGCACAGGGCCTAGATAGGGCTTCTTGAGATGGAGTTTTTCTAGGGTGAAGATTTTCATGGTGGGAATCTAATTTCAATTCCTGAGTTTAAACAAACTCAGAGATTGACTGGATTTCATGTTCAGGGATTGATTGGTTTTCCTGCTCAGGGATTGGTTAGTTTCGTGCCCAGCTGGTCAAGGGCAGAGTGTGGTTCTTTGGCTCTGGTTTCAAGGTCAAAGTGTTTTTCTTTCACTAGCCTTTTAAAACCATTTGGTTCTGGTTTCAGGGCCAGGGTATATATTTTGGCTGATCCTTTCAGCCTACAATAATGCCTATCACTCTATTAAGAGTGCATTTTATTTTAGTTTTGTGTGGGGTCATGTGTGTTTGTGGTGTATGTGTGTACATGTTCAATATGTGTCACTATGTATGCACATCTGTGTGTTGAGGAGAGAGGTCAATGTTGGGTATCTTCCTCAATAGTTCCCCTCATCATCATCATCATCATCATCATCATCATCATCATCACCATCATCGTCATCATCATCATCACCATCATCGTCATTATTTGTTTATATTGAGATCTGGTATAACTAAGCCTAGAGCTGACCAGGTAGAGTAGGTTGCCTTGTTGGTGAAATATAGGGAGGGATATACCTGTTTCCTCCCTAGTTCTGACATATAGATGCATGCCAGTGCACAATTCTTTTTAAATGGGAGCTGCAGATCAAAATTCAGGTCTTCCTGCTTGAAGATCAAACACTGTAATGACTGGGCTAGTTCTCAAGCCCCAACAGCATATGTTAACTTGCATTATTTTATGTCTATTTCACTACAGATCTATCAGCAGCAATGATTAAGAATGAAGTCTCATTACTTCTCATGTCCAGCTGTCATACTAAAAAGTTGAAAGACTGTCTGTTGATATTGGATATATATGAGGATATATATGTATATATATATATACATATATATACATATACATATATATATATATATATGATATTCATCCTATATGAGGCCTGGTGGGAAAGAGTGTGACATTTGACTGGGAATGTCTGCCAGGGAACAAAGCAGAGGACATTGTCATTTTGTATTTGCTGATTTCTTTTTCTATCCTGTTTTTAGATTCATGATATTTAGTAGTCTGCAGTGCTTTCCCATCACAATCTGAAAGAAAAAAAAAACCACTAACTGTTCTTAGAGTCTTACTGTCTAGGTGGTGCCAAGCTCCTACCACACTCCAGAATGAGCAACAACATCTTTATTTCACCAAACACTTCTCTAGATAATGAATTATTGTTATCGAAAGTAAATGATTCACTATGCACATTTAGACATTTCATAACACTGACCAAAGAAGGCCCAGTATAAATATACTTTGTCTTTGTGTTGAAATCAATATAACATTATTGCCAATGATATGCTGTCTAGCCAAGGTTCTCAGTGCCTTTGAAAACTTTTCTATTCTCTCCTTTATTTTTTCCTCTTGATTCCTACTTCTGTGCTTATTAACATGAATGTCTTACCAAATATTTTTAACAGAACATTTTCAATAAAATCTTACAATTTTCTATACATGTATAATCCCTCTTTATTTTAAAGTATACTTTGCTGATAATTTTTTTGAGGCAGACCCTTACCCTGTATCTCTGTCTGGATAGGAACTTACTGGTTAGACCAGGCTTGCTTCCCAATCAGAGATCCAATAGCTTCTGTATCCTGAGTACTGAGATTAAAGGCGTATGCCACTACACTCATAAAACAGTCTCTGAATACTCACATTAAAGGACTAAAATTGCCAACAGGGTCTCACTTCAGCAAATACCATTAAAATCAACAAAATGGCCATTAGGAAACTTCTTCCTATGCCACACCAATACATCACTATTATTTTGCTTATAAACATGTGGTTTAGGTCCAACTGGTCAGTGTGAAATACAGAAAAGGAGACAGGAACCACAAGTTCATTAAGAGGGCTACAGTACAATACATTCAACAAGACTCGACTCCATCCTTCTACCAGATACAGATTGCATAAATATTCATGGGATAAATATTGGTGCCCAGACTGCAACACATGGAAAGTCTTAGACCAACAACGTGTGGGCTTGAAGGAGTTAAAGAATTCATAACACCTCCCACCGTCCTCTCTCTCTGCTTTCTGCTTTCTGCTCCTATGAACTTTACACCACAATGGCCGAACAATGCCGCTGGTCACTATAGGAGAAAATCTCTCTTCTCTTTTTCAATTGATTGTCAGGAATTTTGTTCCATGAGCAGAAAGCTGCCCCATCTACTCTCAGCATCATAATCAGTATTTTGAAAACATTGTAGAAATAATTCCCAATGTAAATGTAAATCTCCCATCCAGGAACTCTTACTGCCATTCCTCCCTCCTTTGATCCTCTGTAGAATATAGGGACTGCCTTGAGTGCTCTATTTTCTGCTCTACTGTATCTTAATGGATCAGCAGATTATATTAACGCCTCAAATCAGAAAGAAAAATTTTATCAGTTACAGACACGCTAGAGTAAATATTTTAACATAGACGAACTTTGAGAAGAGAAGATTCTTGCCTGAACTGACCACAGTAATTATTTATAGCAGTGAAGTATTTAAAACTATGTAAATGTCTAATGCCAGCAGCTTAATAGACATTATGACATATCAAGAGATTAAATTCATGAGACGCTTCAAAATCAACATTTAACCAAAAGTTTTCTAATATTAAATGGAAACAGAAGGTACATAATTCTATATATTGGTATTATTGTCAGGTCCAATGAAAACCTGGGACAAATGTCCTATTAGCACATCAAGGTACATGCTGGCCTCCAGGCTCACTGGGTACCACTGACTCCTCTCAGCATTTTTGACTGAACTTCTCCAACTCATTGGCTTCCCTTCCCCCAGCTTCTCATTTCTATATAACCCTTCAAGTTTGTCCCTCTTGATCTGTTTGCCCCTGTCTCTTGGTCTTCCCTCTACCCCACGGCCCAGTTAACTGTGCTGGCCACGTTCAGTGTGGTACTTTTGCTTCCTGCTTTGGACTCTTCAGGATGCTTCTGACTGTATTATCCCTCATATCTACAATAAAAACCTTCTCTTTAGAGCATTCATGTCATCCCTTTATATAATGGTAATATATTATTATGAGTGACCTATAGAAAGCAAACTATGTCTGATATATATATATATATGTATATATATATATATATGTCATATAGAGTAGATCTACATAGATTCTTTCTTTATTTTGCATTTCCTAGTTATCTCTATAATAAACACAAATGTCTTTAAAATTGACTTTTAATGAGAACTTTTTTTTCTACAAAAGTTTTTGAATTTTACTAATTTAAGAATAATTCTTCCAGTAGAAAACATGGCCTAAATGTCTGTAGTATTAAAGAATGACTGTCCAAGGAAATGTTTATTGTGGAGTCATTACCAAAAGTGAGTAGGCTTTCTTCTATGAGCCACAGAGCTGAGCCTCAATGGGACACATACCTGATTCTTAATTAAAATCAACAACAATGATGACAAAGACAGGGAGGCTGATTGGCAAAGGCCTTGCCATTCTCATGACTTAGGGTATTACAGTCCATCATAGTGGGGAAGCAATACATGATTCATTCAATATGCAACCTGAAAATGTGCGACCAACAAACCTTCCCCACTCCTACATTGTTGTAGGTGCCTGCTTTATCAGAGCAGTGGGAATTAAACCAGAGCCTATTCCCTTTCTGGGTTTATAAAGCACACCTTGGCACTTAGTGCTTTTGAAATGCCCTGCAGTGATAATGTGCCTATAGCAAGAATTTGCTTGTAATAGTTTTAAGAACCTTGACAAAGCTTGAAAATGAAACTAAACTGATTTGAGAATGTTTTCACAACACCTTGTGATTTAAAGGTGCACTGAAGATATGCATTCACTATGCCCATATCTCTCCTAATTGTAGTTCTGCTGAGAAAGAAATAACTCAGGTTGGACTGAGTGTCAGAAAGGAAACAACATGATGTAAGTAGTAGGCTTTGGTACAAGTGAAAGTCACCTGCAATCTCAATAGTTCATGGATCTATGTCACTGTGAAGTTAGGAAATACTTCCTAGTTATTCAATGCCCTACTTTTGTAAATATCTTACAAAATAAACTGATTCCAGAGAGATCAATTTGTCTCCCCTACTCCAGTCATTTACCATCAGTAGTTCTGAAAGTCTGCCATGATTGGTCACCAACTATGATAACACTCACCCCGCTTGCTGCATCAATACATGGTTTCTCATGTGAGAGGCACAGTCTGTGATGACAGTAGGTGTGGCTTCCCCTGTCTTGACAATGAGGAGTTGACACTTTATCAAGGGATGTTGCTGGGACACTCCACAGCTACTCATCGAGGTGGGTCTAACAATTCAGGGAAATGCAAAGTTATTCATGTTTGTTCAAATGAAATAATAACTCTTGAATACCTAGACTATGGAAGGCAGCTCAAGGTGGAAGTTTTGAGTATGACCTTAGGAATGAATCACATGGATGGAGAAAATCATACAAGCCATTTTAAAGTCTAAGACTTACTTTATCTTGGAAAACATGATTTTCCTGACTTATAATATATAATAAGCATTGATCCCAAACAAACTGTTTGACACAGAATCTGTCAAAAAATAAAAACCATTGTTACTGTAAGAATCAAGATGAATTGAAACAGCCTTTGTTTCTTTATGTGAAGTTGCCAATGGCTAGCTGCTGGGGTAGAAATGACGCTTCTCGTTGTATACAGATTTATTGAGGCAACCGTGGAAGAAGTTGTCACACATCAAGTGTGAAGCATTATATGTGTGGTACAACAATCAATACTCTATCTTTACCGAGTTTCTTTTAGGTCACTTTTATGGTCACTGGTTTCCTAAAGGATTACGGGCTTGAAAATAGTATCATGGGATTGTCCATGTCAGTGTAGTGGTGGTGACAGTGACCCAATGATATCTGCAACCGGGTGAGATTCTGTTTTATGAAAACTCAATGTAGCAGCTGAATGGAGGAAATGAAGCACTAAAAGAGGAAACTCTGAGGGTCACCTCCTCACCTTGGTGTCAGATGTGTCCTTGTGTGTCTCAGAGGCAGTTCAACAGTTTAGAGCCCTTGCTGCTCTTGCAGAGAATGGTAACGAGTGACTTACAACTTCATGGAACTCTAGCTGCAGCTATGGGCCCATCTTCTGGCTTCTAGAGGTCATCACTCACTCACTCACACACACACACACACACACACACACACACACACACATAGCACAAATAAGAAAATGTTTTGAAGTGTCTTTTTTGGGGGGTAGAACCAAGGGCAATATATGTATCCACATTTATTTTCCTCTAACTTACTCTTAAAGGTCTTTTGATGAAAAGTTTGTTCCACGAAAGAATGAAGGTGAGGAAGATGGACAGAAGTTAGTCCTTCGCTGTAACATTCGTCTGGCTATACTGCCAAATGCATAGCTCTCAGTTCCAGAAGGAGTGCTCTCCACACAGTGGGCATCTCTTCTACTGCTGTGCCACATGTGACACGAAATACAATTAGCCTTTCAGTGAGCTTTGCATTTTCCTGATCCTCTAACAACTGGGTGTCAGAGCTCCCGATGTATAACCTCCCACTCACAACAAGATTATACATTAGACTCTTTGTTATCTACTTCCATGGGAGATTTTTGAATGCTAAAGAGAATAGATGAACTATATAATAAGGATTTTGTCTATCCACAATTGTTAATATTGTCATGATTTATACAATAATTTCCAACATGAACAAAAGTATATGCATCATCCTAAGTGAAGGACGCTGTCTGTTATATGTCAGACACTATACATCCATTGTTCTAGATTCAGTAATATATAATAGTTGTCTAAAATCAAGTCATATGAATACCTATTAGAATAGAATTTCTGAAACATAATGTAAATACTAGTCAGGAATGCAAATTCACATAGTTTCCTTTTTATTTGAAATGTCCAGGTGTTAAGTCTCTGGTACCTGTTTTCTTCCAAGTGTTGTTTTACTGTTCTTATTTCTTTACAGGAGAAATGTGTATGTCAGTGAATTGAATTCTTGAGAAGAAAAATGTTCCCCCTTTCCGGTTTTAACACTTGCACTAATGAGAGTGGCTGACAGGAACACAAACTCAAAACTTCTTTGTCTATTATTGAAAATAATAGCACATCAACATAAAGCTGTGGAACATAGAGGAATACATCATAAATAAATCAATAGCTCCATTTTTGAGTTGACTTAATATACCAACGTACTTCACCATACATTGTATGTTTCAAAAGTTGTAAGTATATGATATACATTTTTCATGGCCATTTTGGAAAGGAAAATGGACTTTAAAACATCTTTACTTCCATATTTTAAGATATATATATATATATATATATTCATTTAGTATACGTTTTATAAGAAGCCAGGGATATATTATCTGATCTAAGACTAGTGACCACTCTGACACCAACCCCAACATCAGCTCTCTTCCTTCCCTCTACCACTGCCCTTCAGCCATTCTGGCCCACTTCATTGTTCCTTAAAAACATAAGACAGAGGTTTTGTCAGAGCATTTTCATTGACTGTGTGTCCATTCCAGTGTCAGATCACTATTCATGCATATACTCCTCTGTGTCACATAGTCATTCTACAGATCATGAATGAGGCTCATCTCTATAAACATCTTCGTGCCTTGTCACCTATATACTATGAATACAGCTAATATTACATAAATATTATTATATGAAGTCAATATACCTTGTGTGGCATAAGATTGTTAGGAGAAAGAAAAACTTAATAAAATATATTACATTTATCTATGTACTTACATGTGTTGACTACATGTATGGAGGTTAAGGGTACCTTGTAAGAGTCTGTTCTCTCCTTCTACATGTGAGTCGTAGGTATTGAATTCAAATTGTCTAGCTTGGCAGTAAGCACCTTGTCTCCACTTGCTCCCTATAGCTGTGGTAAACACAATGACCCAAAATAAAAAAAAACAAAAACAAAAAACAAAACAACTTGGTGAGGAAAGATTTAGTTACTCCTACAGCTTACAGTCCATCATGAAGGGAAGTCAGGGTAGGAATTCAAGGCAGGAACCTGGAGGCAGACAGTGAAGCAGAGACTATGGAGAGAACTGCCTACTGACTTGCTCTCCGTGACTTGCTCAACCTGCTTTCTTACACAACTCAGGATCACTAGCCCAAGGAATGGAACTAGGACTTCTGACATCAATTACTAATCAAGAAAAAGTGCCTGCCAAATTTGCCTACAGGTGAATCTGATGTCATTTCTCACTTGAGGTTTCTTCTTGCCAGATTAGTCCGTGTTAAGCAGACAAAAAGCTAGCCCATATATCCCTTTACCCATTGAGCCACCTTTCTAGCCCTATCTATGTCTTACAGATGGTGCATGGATACATAAACATAGAGATGTGTTGGTAGAAACATCATGGAAGTATTCACAGAACTGTCAGCCCTTATTTCTGTAACTGATCATGTGGCTGCAGCTAGTATTCTGTATTCCTCATGCCTTCAGGAAGCATCGGGAAGCTGGTAATCTTCCGTCATTGTGGTGCAACACAAATGGTCAGTAGGAGTCCTTCTTCCATTGATTTCGAGAGTTTTATGTTGAGCTTGGTAACTGGACATGGCAAGAACAAGAAATGCTCCTAGAAGGCAATGTATTATATGCATACTCTTCTTTCCAGCTATTGTGAGACAAAAAAAAAAAAATCAGACTCTCCTGGATACTGAATTAGTCATCTTTATAGGTACAGTAGCTCCTTCTCTGTGGATGGGTTCAGAAATGTAATGAAAGGAACCCTCAGTGTATGGGTATCAGTTCCCACCTCTGGTTCAATGGAACCATTGTAATATGTCCAGTAGAACACTTCCTGATTTGAAACTGCAACTTTTATGCTAGCCAGAAATAAGGAGACGGGAATAGGAAGAAGGGGGGTCACTACTCCTGTTTATACCCCCATTGAGCTTTGGGCTCATGGGAGAAATGACCTCTTCAATTGACAGTAACTCAAGGTATATGTTATAGCCTCCTGGAGATGCCTGGACAGGCACTGAAAGGTACTGTCACTGAGTTTTTGCATATTATTTTGTTAAACCAGATTGTCATGTGAGTTCACAATTAGAGGACAGTCTTCCTGAAGGCCAAGCTGTGAGGTCTAGAAGACTCCAAATCCACTGTCACCTTGATCTTCAGTTTCTGCCATGCACACTTTTATATTTAGTGATGGAACCCATGGAAGACTCATGCAATATTTTCACAAAAAGCAAAATGATATTTTAAAACATCAATATTAAGAGAAGTTAATAAAGCTGCCCAAGTTCACACAGATGATTTTTTTAAAAGTCCACATCTCAACTTCATTCTTAAACACTTGTTAACAGAGTGCCTGGGTGTTGCGTGTACAAAACCAGTCGTTAAAGTCTTCTGCACTTTTTGATCATCCATGCACTCCAGGTGTTCAATCATTGGTAATCACTTTGTCAATCAGTTTTCTCAGTGATCATCTAACATTAACATCTAGGAGATGCCTAGCTGTAGGCGAAAGTTGCCATTCTTTAAAGGAAAAAAAAAAAAACATGGGCAATGCTGCTGATGTTTTTAAAGATTTTTTTAATTGTGCGTACATATGTGTCTGTATGTGGATATATGCATGCCCATTAAGTGTCTTTGGAGAGGAGAAAAGGGCAATGGACTCCCAAAAATGATGCTACAGGTAACTGAGTCGTGCCATGTGGGTGCTGGGATTCATACTGAATCTTCCGCTAGAGCATTTCATGTTCATAATAACTGCTGAAGCATCTTGCAAGTCTCAAGGGGAAATTATTGTTTGAATAATAATATTCTGAGAATTCTTTTTAGAAAATTTTATGGTAAGGAGAGATCTGAAATACCTGTATGTACGTGGGGGTGGGGTTACGCCAGAGAAGAACGCTGGTGTCCTGCTCTCTCACTCTCTGTCTCATTCCCTTGAACGAATGTCTCGCTGAACCAGAAAATAGGCTGGTGGCCACCAGGCCTCAGGAATGCTCTTCTCTCTCCCAGCAGTGCTGGAGTTACAGACCTGTGTGTGATTATGCCTAAATTTGTATGGGGGTTCTGGGTACTTGAGCTCAGGTTCTAGTGTTTGTACCCTGAGCCATTTTCCAATCCTAGGAGCGAAAATGTTCATATCATAAAAATGTTAACGAACAAGTATCCTTCTGTAAATTACTTAATTTTAATATCTATAATGATACTTTGCATTGAATTGTACTGAGGAACAGGGGCACGGCTTCTTTTTTGTTTACCAGAGAACTCTGGGCATGGTGTCTATCTGTCCATCTCTGAGGTAAAGAAGGAAGGTGACTCCAATGCCTGTGTGCTGTCAGGAGAGGTGTCCGGCCATACATAATATGTTAAGAAGCTTTCAAAAGGAGAAAGATGATTTACTTAAAACCCTATTTAGCTGAGGAGATGAAGGATACAACAAGGATATGAATGTTTCTAATTCTAACTTCGCTTACAATACCTGAGACCAAGAGGTAGTAGATAGTCTGTGAGACTTGTGCTGAAATGAAAACATGAGGCCTTTTGTGGAAAACCCATTTGGCCTTCCAAGATGGTGACAGCAGAGCGTCTCAAGCAATGTCTGCGAAATGAAAAGTACAGAATGTCGTGCTCGTCCACAGGGCACCGGCAAGGAAGCCTGACTGGGACCCTGCACACAAGTCCTTTGGTAATTCAGGCCCTAAATTTGCTTTTCTCCCTTGCTCCCTGCAGCGCTTAGACTAACACCACAGGTTTCTCGGATGGGAAGGATTATAACATTCACTTGTTTTAAGAGAATTTTACTTTATTTTTTATTTTTTTTTTACTCTCTAAAACGGATTTACTCACCAAGAGATTTTCTAGTATTTGAGATGGCTTTGCCTGAGAGGAGAGAAATCCTGCCTTCTAAGTGGAGCATGTGGTGGTTGTCATCACATATTTCTGAAGGAAATCGCAGCGAATCTCACCTGCTAGAAAATGAATCTGAGCAAAACCTTCTGGGAAAAAAGAAAATGCAGCTATTAAGTTCAATCTAAAAGTTTGGAAGTGGATAATTACAGTTCTTTCCTTGCATTTTCTATTTTAGCACTTTACAGTTCACCAAAGGATGCAAATTATGCCATCAAGCCATCTTGAGTTCTTTATGTTTTTTTGTGATATAATAATTAAACAAAAAGTTCACCCTCAAAAAAAACCCCACTAATTTTTAACATGATTTACCCTTTCTTGTCATGTTGGAATTTGGCTTCATTTAGGCAGGATGTTTTGTAAGAGGACAGAAATACATATGCGCATTCAACAGCAAGAGAAAAACACACACAAAAACAGAGAAATTAAGAGAAAGAAGGAGGAAGGATCAAGTGTTTTTTTTTCTGTCTGTCACCCTGTAGTCTGTTTACTTTAAACCATTACGAAAGGAAAACTAAGTGGCTCCAATGACAACTCTAATAACCTGAGAAATGGGGTAAAGAAGCAGTAGGTCTCTCTACTGGCAAGTTGAGCTAAGTATGAAGTCTGGCACAGGCATGTAGACATACCATAATAGTCAGCCCTCAGCTGTGGCATCTCTGGATTCTCCATCTTAGAGTCTGACACACTGCCAAACATCCATCTTGTATTTAAACTGGCACACAGCCATCCCATATCTAAACTACTCTTCCTGAGTTCCATTTGGAAGTTGTGTGCACAAACCAATGTCTAGTTGTCCACTTACCCCTGAATGTGGTATAGAGTAATTGTGGAAGTGTGGTACATCCTGGCTACGAAGTTGAAAACAAAGCCATGTACTGAAGCTCCTTTTCTAATTGCCAAGTTCCCCAAGCCCATTGTGTGTTCTCTCTGCAGTGGTTGACTTTGTATATATCTACCATGACCTTTTCTTTTTTCTTCATTTTCCTTTTAAAATTATTTTATGTGTGTGGGTATCCTGCCTACATATATGTGAGTATACCACAAGTGTGTAGTGCCCAAAGAGACCACAAGAGGGTGCTGGATTCCCTGGAAGTGGAGTTGCAGGTGGTTTTGAGGCACCATGTGGGTGCTGGAAATCAAATGCAGGTCCTCTGGAAGACCAACCAGGGCTTTGCAGAGCTATCTTCCCAGATATTTCTTCATTTTCTAATCAAAATTCTGCCTGCTTTCCTAATATTGTATAACCTGCTTGTTTCTATTATACTTTATCAAGTCTCTTTTATTATCCACTGTTGGCCATTAGTTAAGATTTCAGTCATCTCCAGTGTGGGTTTCAGCAACAAATCCCTAATGGATCTCCCAGTCTCTCATCCAATGCCTCTGTTTAGTTTGTTACACACTGGCAGGTCACTTATTTCCTCCAGTGTCGGGGACCAGGCGTTGACAAAAGTGCCTCTTGCCAGGGTAAGGGTGTTGGGATTTAGAAATATAGTAAAACATACAAGGACGTATTTAAAAATAATAAAACAGAAACAAATAGTACAGGGAGGGAGTTCCAGGGAATACTGAAATCACCTGTGTTTAATTTCCAATTGCTGAAAATACCCCTGACCCTAAAAGGGTAGGAGTAAGACAAAAAAAAAAAAAAAAAAAAAAAAAAAAAACCAAAACAACAAAAAACAAACAAACAAACAAAAAAACAACTGCATTAACATGACACAAGGAAATGAACAGAGCAGTTGAAGATCACGGTCTATGTCCATAGTTACAGTCCGTTGCTAGAACAACACAAGTCACTCTCACACTGTCAACTAAAATGGTCTGTAGGCAGACCATTCCCTGTGTGGAATCCCAAGTTATCTTCTTAAGCGAACTGGAACTTAGTTGGATCCAGAAACTTTTGCTTGAGGTAGAAAGATATCTACTTCATTATTCTTAAAATACAAGGTCTGGCTATTAGCCACACCTATTGACAATAACCTTGAGAGAGCAGAGCTCTCTGCTCTAAATCTAGGTGGGACTTTTGTGTGAGGTAGAATCACAATAACCTTGCAGGAATAGAGGGAAAAGTTCTAACTCTGACCTTTGGTTAAGGTGGAGATAAGCTCAAATTTTTGGGTCTCCACACTGTAGTACCCGTGAACTAGCACAGCTTGAAATTGAGACAATGAGCCCAAGAATTAGAGAGTAATTATTGTTCCTTCTCAGGAAGATGCCAGGAGGGCTCTAGGGGCCTATGGCAGTGCCTACCCACCAACCACTACTGAAGTAATTAGATACTTTAATGATACGTTTGGCTGTTCTAGGACAATCCATTGTGACTATGAAGACAGGTTATTATCCCCCGAGTTGCCTGCGATTCTTTTGGTATTCACATTTATACTCTAGACTTTTTCTCTGCTGTCCTTCATGATTACTTATGTCCCTCTATGCCAGTAGTTCTCAACTTTCCTAAAGCAGTGACCCTTTAATGCAGCTGCTCGTGTTCTGGTGACGCCCCCCCCCCCAACCATAAAATTATTGTCATTGCTACTTCATAACTGTAATTCTGCTACTGTTGTGAACTGTAATGTAAATATATGTATTTTCTGATAGTCTTATTTGACCCCTGTGAAAGGGTCATTTGACTCCCCAAAGGGGTTGTGACCCACAGGTTGAGAAGCACTGCCCTATGCCCTGCTTATTTTACTTGCTTTTGCACAGTAATAAAACCTATACTTATCAAGTCCTTTGTAAACATAATATTTTTAGCTGATTTTTGCTAAGTGCCCACAATTACTAAAAGAAGTCTAGCAAAACCTAGCAGTTCATTTTGGGCTCCCACTTTCTAATTCATACCCTGGCCCTGCCCTGTTTTTTTCTCTTTTTTGCACATCAATATTTCCCCCACTACAAGACCTTTGTATGTATTGTTTCAGCCTTTTTCAGCCTACTCCTTTCCCCCTGGTCCCTTGGCTCTTACTCTGTGGCTCTTGCGTAGTCCTTTCCCATCCAGTTAGTTTTAAATCGATGCTCCATGTTACCTTTAGTGGCCAATATACACCTGGTAATGTAGTTGTGTTGCCCCGTTACAGGGCAAATTGTGTCCCTCTAAACAAAGATACACTGAAGTCCTAACATCTAATGCCTTGGGATGGGTTTATTTCAGTAAGTGAGCAAGTTGGCTGTGGTCCTTAGAGGCAGGCTCTCTTCCAGGAATACCAGTGCTCTGGTTATAGGGAAATTAAGAAACAGAGAGGCTTAGAGAAGAAGGATGGTGTGAAGACACATAGGTCATGTGTTGGAGAGATGCACCTCTAAGCCATAGAGTGATGGGCATCACAGATGAAGTCCTAGAATGGAGAGGAAGACAGGGGACCCCCTTCAGAGTCATTAGCAGGGCTTAACCCTGCAGGAGCTTTGATCTCACGCTTCTGCACTCCCACACTCCAGCTGCTATGTGATTGTTGTCTTAAGCCAGCCCATTCTTGATACTTTAAAAGGCAACCATAGGGACCAATTAACACATTAATTGAGTTGCATCCATTATATATTGCTAGATGTCTGTTCCTCATTAGATTTTTGGCTTTGCCGAGGCTGTGCATGGCTGCTTCACTAACCATTATTGTCTCCAGCAGCACTGATGATAATTTCTAGAACCTGTTAGTGGAGGGATGTTTGTGGAACTAATGAATTATTGAATGATTGGATACATGGATGGTGATATTTTAATGTGAAGTGCTTTAGAAGATTTGGAATTCCAGATTGTTCAAATAAATCTCTTAAGACAAATGACACTTTAATCTGAAAACCAGTCACCACAATACCTCCAGCCAGAGAAGAAAATCTTGGTGCATAATTATCAAATGTCTTACTGAACCAGCTCTGATTGGTCATTAAATTGTATATTTTGGTATCCTTCTCCTAAAAGTAGGAAAACCATTGCTTTCTTGAACTTTTGGAAAGATTTCACTGTCATGTTTTAGAGTTTAAAAATCACCTCATTCTCCGTGAATGACATTAAGAGAATATAAATTAGAACTGTGGGTAGACCAAATGTTCTTTTGAGCATATTGAATTATATCCTTACATAATTACATAAGGAGACAAACACAAATAGTCGTTCATCTTAACAGAGCATACTAACTAATAAACATATGAAGAATAACTTAACTACACTTTGAAGCCTGGGGAATTGTGATCCGTGCAAAAATAAGAGTAGATGGCTAGCTTTAATTGTTAATTTGACACACCATAGAATCACCTGGAAAGAGTCTCATTATCTAGAACAGGTTGGACTATGGACATATCTGTGGGGAATATATTGTATTTATTACATTACTTGAGCTGGGAAGATCAACACATCCATTCATTGACAGGTGGATGGAAGGACTTTGTACTTATGTGTTGCAGTTTATTTGGTCTTTGGCAGATTTGATGAGGCCCACACAAATTAGGGAGAGCAATCTGTTTAACCACTGTCACTTCAAGCACCAGTCATAAACTCCCTTGCACACAACCTCATAGAAACAATCACAGCAATTGACCACGTACCCGAGTACCCTAGGGTCTTGTTAAAGGGGCCCTCTGAACACTTACTGTTTGTTTTTCCAGGTAAAGATAGTACAAACGCTCTTAGTATATTCTAGAATCAGTGTGCCTAAGGAGTTTAAAGGGAAGAATTCAAAACAACTCAAATACAGTTATGCTTGGCTATATGGATAGCACAGTACATGATCCTTCATTTTTCTCACTGTCTGGCGGACCACGGCAAACTCTGCCTGGATGAAATGAGTCAGAACATTTGTGGCTGGATGACCAGTAGTCAATGTCAGAAGGTCTTCGAAGGAGTGTGAGAAGAAAGACCTCCATACTGGCAATGCTGGAGTATGTTCAAGGTGTGAGATGAGAGAGACAGGCAGGGTCTACTTACCCATGATGTTTTTGTAATCTACTAAAGGTTGATAGACATAATATGAGGTCCTGGCTCCTAAACACCAGGATCCTAGGATAACTAAGCATATCAGTGGAAAGACAAAATTCAAGTAGCTCACCCTGAGCTCAGCTCTTAAGTCCAGCTGAGGGATGGACTGTTGACAGATATTTTGGAGGTCATACCACTATGGTGTTTGTGACTCTCCAGTTGTTAGAGATGTTTGGTTGTCCCTTTTATCCTCAGAAGAAAAAGAAATAAGATGAACACTACTTAAAAATAATGCGAAAGAAAATGCCACAGTAAGTCCTTCGTAAATCATCACATACAAGGATATAAATGACTACATTACTGCTTGATCCATGAATGTGTTTCTCTGTAATATTGTACTGATAAAGGTTTCATTTCGGGTGTATCAAACCAGTTGCTTCCAAAACAGAGCCCTCTCTGTCTCATAACACCTGAATGAAGAGGTGCATTATAAAAGGGAGGTCCGGTCAAAGTATCACTATGATGATGGGGTTCAGCAATTGCCTGACACACTAAGGGATTCATGTTACAGTTGTGTCGACACTTAACTGAGGTGTGCAAGTGCCATTAAACCCATTAAACTGTTAGGCACCAACCTGGCTTTAAAATAAAAATAAAAATAAAAACAGAAAAAGAAATCTCTAACCACAGAAACTTCCATGACTTTGAACTTTCTGTAAACAGTAGCTTGAACTTGAACTTCAGGGAATGGTGAATGTAGCCGTGCCTCTTTGTTCCTTTCATGGTAACATAATCACAGCTGAACCTCCTTGTTAAAGAGAAGATCACAGCCTTATCATTCATTATCTTCTCCACAGGGATGTGTCTCAATGGAATCTCATTTCAGTAGTTAGGATAGGAATGCATTTTGCATACTAAACTCATGTTCAATCAAATCTAATGTAAAGGTTATTCTTAATATAGACGAGCAGACTAACAGCTCTAATTTCATACTCTTGTGCTATTCCTTAGCCAATAAAATTATGACTGACTTTCTATGTAATTATAGGCACTGCACTAATGGCTTATTTACACTTGTAATTTCTCATCCATGTTCTCTGAAGAGCCATTTTTACATTAGTCCTTGCTTGCTGAAGAACTTCAGGCATAAGAACAGTGCTAATTAAGTAAATGTAACGCAATTCTACATGGATCATGTTCATTTAAAATTGCATTATGGACATGTGATGTGATTATTTTACCCTTTTGTTTCTCTACTTTTTATGTGTATGAGTATTTGCCCAAGTTTATGCATGTGTACCAGACATATTTCTAGTGCCCTCAGTGACCAGAAGAAGGTGGCAGGTCCCTTAGAACTGGAGCCACAGGTTGTTGAGCTGGGAACCTAGCTCTAATCCTCAGCAAGTGCAGCAAGTGCTGAGCCTTTGATCCAGGACCAAGATTCTTCTTTCTTGTGGGCATCAATGTCCTTTCTTTTGGATGATGAACATTTGTCATGTAGTCTGCCCATTTTTCATTTGGCCATAACATTCCTATCTACTGTATTTGGTTAGAAGGATGCACTAACTTTGGTTCCTATGCACAAGGAATGACCTGTTGCAGGCCTGGATGGTGGAGATGACAATGGGGCAGGTTATTTTCCCCAAACCATTTTCCCTGGGGATTTTCAATGGAAGGGACAATGTCTTTCTCTGTACAAAGTGGAAACCAATGAGCAATGAGCTAATGCTCCACATTAAGCCAAGGTTCTGAGTCTCAGCTCCACTCACATTTTCTGTGAGCTGACTTCATTGTCACAGGCTATCCTGTGTACTCCAGGACATTGAGCAGCATCTCTGATCTCAGTCTATTGGTGCTAAGAGCACCCTCCTCCCCACAGTGTGACCACCAAAAATACATCTGTGCTTTGCTGGATGTCCTCTGAGGATCAAACTGGTTACCAGTTGAGAATCCCAGATAGAGCCTCGTGGATAGGTGAAGCAATGGTGCCAAGCAATATCAGAGGTGTAAGGAGACAGAGGTAAAATAGGAATGCTCAGAACCAGTTTTGTCCAGTTCCTTTTGGGTACATGAATGGATCAATCTTCTCCCTTTTTTAGTTCGATTTGTTCTTTTGTCAAATTTAATAAGAATTGAAAGCAAAAGCAGGCAGTGGTGGCACATGCCATTATTCTCAGCACTCAGGAGGCAGAGGCAAGGGCATCTCTGAGTTCAAGGCCTGCCTGGTCAACAGAATGAGTTTCTAGACAGTCAGGGTTACACATAGGAACACTATCTCCAAAAACCAAACCAAACAAACAAAAGCACAAAATTAAGAGAAAGATTTGAAAAAATAAGTTCCAAAGGCAATAAAAACTAATTAATCAACAGGTTTTGAGTGAAGCATAGATTTATCTATGACATATGAAAAGTTACACAATTTTCAAGACAAGCAATAGTGGATTTAGATAAAGGAATTTTTGAATTAAGTCATTTAGCACGTATGTGACATCCCAAGCAGATACCAGGCTCCAGAGCAACATAAATTCATCTTCAAGGTAGTCTTGGTTGGTGTAAGAAGGCCCATTTGTATGGGCATATGTTCATTCTTGGGAATATATACAAATCATGATTTTCTGTTTAAAATGTGTTTGTGTGGGGATACATTGGAGATATCTTTGTGCTCATCTGCTTTTGAGTGGTGAGCCAACAAGTATTATACAGTAAATATATAGCTGACAATTCTATTGGACTATCCACGGGAAGTCTATATGTACATTCTACTTGGAGTAACCTGTTTGTGCAGAGCTATGGGGACATCTGTCCTTTGGATCAGTTATTATCAGTTCTGTGAAATGTTGTGAAATTACGGCATTTTTCCCTTCTATAGCATCCCAGCAGTGTATAAATCTGACTTTTCCTGTAGGACAATCAGATACATCCCCACACCATGAAGCCATGGTGTGAAAAGGATTCAGTCAAGTCCTTGTTCTCACAGCCAAAATCTACATAAAAATACTCCCCCACAAACTTTCTTTACAGAAGCCACTGAAAAAAAGGAGCCTCAAATAGGAGATAAACACGGCTTCTCTAACAGAAGACTCAGAAGGTGTAGCTACTGGTCTTCTCCTCCGACTTAACAAGCTACTAATATTCTGCATTACCATTTACCTTGGTTTCAACTAACATAAAATCATAGCCGAGGAAATTAGTAGTTTATACAGAAAAAGGCCTGAGTCACTAATGCTAGATTTTGGGAGAAAAATTCTCACCTGGGTATCGTGAAGTCAAAAGTAGGGTCTGCAGAAGAGATTCCTTTTAACTCAACCAGCTAGATGCTAATGCAAATCAAGCCCACAGGTTAGTATAGTTACCAACACAGTGAGCCCAGCCACACTCTCTCTGAGATGTAAAGCACCTCCTTGCCAGATCCACTGGTTTCTTGTGACTCTGAAAATACATACTTGATACTATTGTTACAGTCTATGGGACTGTAAACTTGTCTGTATGCTGTTCGTATTGTTAACTTGTCTAAAAGCATTGTGAAGATCACCCCCCCCCCCTTTTTTTACCCTTATGCCTTATCCCTTATGACCTTCTGCTCACCTTCCACCAAAAAACAAAGAAACAGGCAGGACAAATGTGCCCGAGTCAGTCAGTTGGTTCTACCCCTCAGATCCCATTCCCAAGATAGTTTCGCTTGTCGTAGAAGTCTGTTCTGAACCCTGAAGGAGTGCTGAGGCTGAAACTCAGTAGCTCCCAAGACTTTTGGTGGAGACATATACCAACTAATGTTCCCTTTTCAGTCAGTTCTGAGCTGCAAAGTGAAACCTTGCCTTAGAAACCAGAGTGAATAAATGGAAAAAAGAAGAAATATCAGCAATAAACATGGGATGCTGCATCTGTGAAGAGAACAGACTAAGCAGTTCTTCCAAGTCAGGTGGTAAGCCTTGCAGCTCTCATCCCTACCCTTGTCTCCCACCATGCCCCCGGCCCACCCAACAATCTCTTGCCCACAGATAAGTAGATTTATTATACATACGTGTGTGTGTGTGTGTGTGTGATATTTGAAACAGTGTCTCGTGTGGCAAAGACTAGTTTCAAACTTGCTATGTAGCCAAAGAGTCTCTTCAAAGAAAGTCTTGATTCCCCAGCCTCCACCTTAAGAACAAGGAGAGCAGGCAGGTACCACTTCACCAGTTTATATGCGGCTAGTGATTGAGCCAGGGCTTTGTGAACTGAATGGAAGATGAGCATTCTACCAAAGGAGTAAGCCAGTACTCGGGAGGAAGAGACAGGTGTATCTCTGTGAATTCTGACAGCCTAACCTACATAGCAAGCTCCAGGCCAGCCAGGATGACATAGCGAGATTCTGTTGATGAGTTGATTAGTGGGGTAAGGTCAAATGCTTTTAATGTTCTCCAGGAAACTGAAATGAAAAGAGGGAGTGGACTCTTTAGAAAGAACTAGATGTCCTGCCTTCAAGCAATTATATAAGTTAGGAATGTTTTGTAGTACTATAGTTTGATTTTCATTGAGTCCCTGTAATAGTTATTGGCATGTACTACTCAAATTTAAACATGGTCTTTTTTTTTTTGTGCTAATTGCTTTAGGGGAAAGTAGAGGAAACCTGTGCTTTTCAAGTCATAAAGTGGCCATGTGCTAATGTGAAACACACGCAAACATTCTTCATTACTGTCTCCCTCAATCACTTATAGCATAGTAAGAGGTAGACTCAAGATGCTGGATGCCTTAAAAAAAAAAAAAAGCTGGCTGTGAATTGTAAAGATATGAAAAAAACTACCATAAAAGAATACATTAGGTATTGTGAATGAGGTTATACGAGGATTTCTAAATAATAAGACAAATAACAATTTGAGCCTTTTGGAAAATTTTTACATTGTAGAGAACAACTACTTAATTTTTAATAAAAGTTTAAGAAATTGTTATGAATATTAAATCATTTTTTATATTTATTTCAAGTTCTTAATATCAAAGTAAATTATGATGGCATTAAGGTACATCTATAATATCCTTGATAATACATATGGAATTAATGTTAAAAATGTTAAAACAAAGAACATATCATAGACACCAGTTTCTTATTAAAGATTTTATTAAAACCAAGTCTTTACAACATATTGAAAAATGTAATGTTCCACAGTAAAATATGTAAGAAAAAAAAACCTGTATATGTAATTAATGGCACATAAATTTAAGAACAAATTAAAATTACACTAAATCTCTTTCTAACCACATAGACATAGATAAATATCTATCCATATAGCAGATCTATAGATCTATAGAATATACATCATATAGTAGACCTATATATCGAGATAGATATATTTATATCACAAATTCACGTTGATGACCTGGAATACCTGAGTTTTTAAGTTGTTGGTTTTCCAGACAGTGCAAAATCATTTGTCATCCACTTCAGAAAGGGCACAGCCAATCCAGAGAAAAAAACAACTTTGGTTGATAGACACTGTCTCTCAAAGATCAAACAGGATTAAATTTTATCTTCAGAGTCTTCTTCCAAGGGGAGGTCAGTCTGTGATGTGAGGAATGATTCCCACGTAGCAAGGCACTGTGGAACAGAAACACCATGAGGGGGTCAGCTGTAGCTGATGGTCACACGCTCCTACAGCAGTACACCCCACTTCTCCTGTCAAATGGGAGTCTCTGTCTTTTTTTTTAGATATTTTAATACCCTCCTGTGTGTGTGGGTGGGGGGCATGTTTTGTATGGGTGTAGACATTTTCATTGTGTGTCCATAGAGGCCATTGGCTGTCTTCTTTACTTGCTCTCTATATTGATTTTTGAGACAGGATCTGGCATTGAACATGACCTTCCCTGATTCAGTTTTTCTGGCCAGCAACCACCAGGGATTCTTCAGACTCCACCCATCTAGCACTGGATGACTGCTGTGTGCCTGGGCCCCAGGCACTTTCCATGGGCTGTCTTAGGTGTGCAAGCTGGTGCAGCACTTCACCAACTGAATCATCTTCCTGGCCTTGAATTCTAATTCTTAATGAGAGTACTATTGGCAAATAAGAGGAGAACATATAAAACAGTCCATATTTATCCCAGTGACAGAAGAGAAAAGAGAACTCAGATTTACTCATTTGGACGTGAAACGGTGCACGTTGGCATTTAAACCTGGTCATGATGCAAACAGGTTTAGGTGCCTTAGGATCTCACTACATTGGGTGTAAAGCACACGTTTGCCCTTCTGCATACACTTCATACACACCGCCTTGCACAAAGGTTCTGAAAAAGCTATCTCTTATTTCATTATGTGCTGGGAGCGGGCGGTAAAATTCAACATTTAGTGGCTAAAACATCATTAAAATTATGGAACAAAGAAATACACACAGAAAACCAACAACAGGGGAGAAATAAATCATATAAGTGTCTATTAATCCCCCAAAGCCAGAAAGAAAACCGAAATAATGAGATGAATAAAAAAAAATAACAGCGAGACAACACACTCAAACTTAATCCTGTCAATAGTCAATTTGAATGTCTACAGAGAACACATCTCAAAAGGGATAAATTGTGAACAGAAAACGAAGGCCCACCTGCACTGTGATTAAATTTCTTAGGAGTATTTAAAAGTAATGGCAAAATGAAAAATGACATGTGTTCGACAGGTTCAAAGAAAAGATTGAATAATAACACTACATTAGTGTTGAAAAACTTCAGGAAATAAGATCCTTATCACGATAAGAATGATCTATTATAGCAGCACATCTGGAAATTCAGGACACATTAAACAAAGGCCGCCATACAAGGAGAAGGGCAAGAATATTTATAATTGGTTTTGAGGTCCTCTCATGTTTACCATGCAGGCAGAGAAACAGGGATACAAATTTGAAGCACGTGATCAATCACGTTGGCCTAATGCACATCTGAAAAACAGAACCAGAGAGCACATCCTTTATACACCATTTTCCGGAGCACATGAGATGCCTCAACAGGTAAGAATGACGGCACACGCCTGTAATTCCAACATATAGGAGACTGAGGCTTGAGAACTGCTCTTTGTTAGGATCGTTGTCTGGGCTGCATAGTGAGTCTCAGGCCAGTCTAGGCTACTGAATGAGATTCTGTCTCAAAAATTATTTATACATGCAAGCCACATGAATTATGGTCTCTGAATACTTTGAAACTAGGTTGGAAACCAGTAAGAGAAATGCCCATGAAAGCCTCTACATATTTTTAATCTAAATAAGAGAATCTTAAATATCTGGGCCACAGAGAAAACCAAAAGCAAAATAATGAAGTCTTTTGACTGAATGAAAAAGAAATCTCAATGTATCAAAAACTTCCACAAACCACTAAACACCACCAAGAGAGGGAACAGAGAAAGTCTAACTGCCAACATTAGAGAAGAGAAAAGTTCTCCAATCAATGAATTTAATCCTCTACTTTAAAAAGCAAAAGAGCAAGAGCAAAACAGCCAAAAACAAACATATTACTACCCAAAGTAAGCCGCAGGATGTGCATGGATGTGTATGTGTATGTTTGTGTGGGCAAACCACAGTATGAATCAATAAAAGACAATAGAAAAAATGTAGAGGAAAAATAATAGCACTAAATGTTTAATCTTTAAGAATATTAGCAATCTTGTGAAAGTGCCTTACTGATCATAAAAAAGGAAAATAGTACAGGGTGATCGGGTGATAGTGGTACAACACTTGTCTCGCATGCTCGAGGTCCCAGCCTTGATCCCTCATGCTGTAACAATGACAAAGAAAAGAGGAGAGGAATCATCAAGAGTGAAGAACAAAAGGATAGTATTAGCTCAGATCCCCCTGACCTCCAGACGAAATGGAACAATGGCCAATTACTCAAAAGGAGAAAATCACAACAACAACTGCATAGAAAAGAGGTAACCAGATGAATTTTAAACTAAGGGGGTCATTTTCATTTTGCAAATAATTCAGTGGTGAATTCCATAAAACATTTAAAGAAATCATAACCACCCTGTACACACACAAACGGAACTGAAGACACAGGAGCATTTTCTAGCTAACCCAAATCACAGACACTGCAGAAGAAAATTGGAGACTGATTTTAATCAGAAAGATAGATGCAAAAATTCTAAAAAAAAAAAATAGCAAAGAAAAGTCAGTAATTTCTTCAAAAATTATATGTAATATGCAAATGGTCTTATTCATGAAATGCAAGGTTTGATTAACTCTCAACATTCCTAAGACCACATTAAAGGCAGAATTTCTCAACAGATACTAGAGAGCATTTGGCAAATTTCAAAGTCATCTATAGCCAATTAAGACAAAAAGTCTCAGCAAGTCAAGGGAAGAGAAATTCTATATATTGAGAAAAAAAATCTGTAAAAACAAAACCCTATAGCTTCCCTCCTATGCAGATATGCAATAAGGATTGGTTGTTTAAGAATTTGTTTTTCTTCCCAATTTAGACATAGTTTCAGGTCTCCTTCACCAAATATAAACATTAAAAACGACAGAAGAGCATAGTGAGAAAACCAACCCACAATCTATCTAACACACAGTCTGGGAGAGCCATTTTCCCACAAACCCTTCAGGTGAGCTCTTGCCCCGCATCTGAGAGGTCACCCAGAGCCAGCGGCATTTACTGCTTTCCGAAAAAGTGTATCTTTTTGACAACTCAGGGAAACTACCACTTAAATACTGACCATCCCCCAGGTGAAAGTCAAAGTGAAATTCCAAACAGCTTTCTTTGTTGGGAAGTCATGACAAATAAAGACTCTGAATAGTACCAAGAATGATGCTGGTCCACAAACAAACGCTCTTCTTTCACTGACATACTGTACTTCAACTAAGTCAGTTTAATAAAGGCTAGCTAGCTCCCATCCATGTCAGTTAGTACAGTGGACCAACATTCATTTATAAAGTAAGCACTGAGGCTATTGAAATATGGAAAAGAGATGTACATTACTAAGTAACTTCTTTACCATTCTCCAACTGGAAGGAGAGAAAATGGAAATCACAGAACAACCTTTATAGAATAACACATATAATCAACATTGGATACAGTGCTATGAATACACAACAGACATCACAATGGTTCTTTTATACATCATGTTTTTTTTTTTTTCAGTGAACAATTACTATCACAAACTCTATTTTACAAGTAAGGGAGCTGAGCCTCAAATAACCTAGGTACACTTAAAGCATTGCAAATATCTAGAAGACCATAATTAATGCTTATTTTTCAACACTTGGAAAATGACAGATCTCCTACATCACCACTGGTTACATTTAATATGTCGTTAGCGAACATGAAGATGTCTCTCTTTTTACACAATGGAAGGACTATTGTGGGAGAAGAGGTGGGCACGAAAATAGGGGATATCAGGGTGATCATTTTTTTTAAAGAATATGTATAAAATCTGTGGATGTGGAAGCTCATTCTCTACAATCTCTTGTGGGAATTGGTTCTTTCTTTATACCATATGGATCCTGCCATGGTGGCAAGTGTTTGTTTGTGCTGAGCCATGCTGCTGGTGCTCTTTTGGAATTTTAGTGTAAGATGATCTACTTTAAATGAGTATATTTGGTAACTGTTCTTTCCCATTCACGGGGCTAATATTCACTTGAGTTATCTGCTAACTGGCACATATATCATGCCTATCTACAAATCCATTTTTAAAAGCAATAAAAGGGGCAAGACGGCTCAGTTGGTAAAGGTGCTTGCTGCTGAGCCTGCCAACCTATATTCATTTCCTAGAGCAGTGGTTCTCAACCTTCCCAATGCTGTGTTCCTTTAATACAGTTCCTCATGTTGCAGTGACCCCACACCCATAAAACTGTTTTCATTGCTACTTCATAACTGCAATTTTGCCATTTTTATGGATCGTAATGTAAATATTTTGGAGAGAGAGGGCTGTCAAAAGGGTCATGGCCCACAGATTGAGAACAGCTGCCCTGGATCCAAATAGCAGAAGGAAATGATCCACTCCTACAGGTTGTCCACTGACCTCCACATGCATGTCATAGCATGTGCCCAGACACATGGATACATTCAAATGCTAAACAAACAATAAATGTAATAAAAACTAAAAATTTTGATTTCTAACATACTTCATTTCTTGTAATTCTTTCCTGATTTGCCTTAAACTAGAGAACCTGCGTAAGACTTCAAGCAATGGAGAGTTCACACTTCAAAGTTAATCAGTTTAGAGTGGTGAGCATCTACTGCGCTTAGCATTGTGACGGTTGAAAAATATTAAGGATAAAGATAACAAAATCTCAGAACCTAGTGATACTGACTTTGAAGTGAACTTTTTAAAAGTGTCTACATTGAGCTATATATTTCTGCCTTGCCACCCTTCCTTTCTTCCCCCTCCCCTTCTGCCCTCTCACATGATCCCCACACTCCCAATTTACTTAGGAGATCTTGTCTTTTTCTACTTCCCATGTCGATTAGATTCATGTATGTCTTTCTTAAGGTCCTCTTTGTTGTCTAGGTTCTCTGGTTGTGAATTGTAGCCTGGTTTTTCCTTGGTTTATGTCTAAAAACCACTTATGAGTGAGAACACCTGATTTTTGACAAAAAAAGGAAAAAATATAAAATGGAAAAAAAAGGAATATTCAACAAATAGTGCTGGCATATCTGGATATCAACATGTGGAAGAATAAAAATAGATCCATATCTATTGCCATGAACAAAACTCCAAATGGATCAAAGACCTCAACATAGAACCAACCACACTGAACCTCATAGAAGAAAAAGTGGGAAGTACACTTGAATGCACTGGCACAGAAGACCACTTCCTAAATATAACCCAGTAGCACAGACACTGAGAGAAAGAATTAATAAATGGGACCTTCTGAAATTGAAAAGCTTCTGTAAAGCAAAAAACACAGTCAACAAGATAAAAAACGGCAGCCTACAGAACGGGAAAAGTGGGCTGATCTCCAAAATATACAAAGAACTCAAGAAATTAGTCATTAAAAGAACAAATAATCCAATAAAAATGGGATACAGACATAAACAGAGAACTCTCAAGAGACAAATCTAAAATGTCTGAAAGACACTTAAGGAAATTTTCAACATCCTTTGTCATCGGAGAAATGAAAATAAAAATAACTCTGAGATTCCATCTTACACCTATAAGATTGACTAAGATAAAAAATACTGATAGTAGCTTATGCTGGATTATGCTGGAGAAGATGTGGGGGTAAAGGAAACGCTCCTCCATTGCTGTGGGAGTGCAAACTGGTACAGTCACTTTGGAAATTAATATGGTGATTTCTCAGAAAATTAGGAAACAACCTACCTCAAGACTCATATATATCCAAAGGATGCTCAAGCGTATCACAAGGACATGTGCTCAACTATGTTCATAGCAGCATTGTTTGTCATAGCCAGAACCTGGAAAAAACCTAAATGCTCCTCAACCAAAAAATGGATAAAGAAGATGCATTTACTCAACGGAGTACTACACAGCAGAAAAAAAAATGACATCTTGAAATATGCGGGCAAATGGATGGATCTAAAAACTATCATATTGAGTGAGGTAACCCAGACCCAGAAAGACAAATATCAAATGTACTTACTAATAAGTGGCTCTGAAGTAAGTTCTTTAAATCAAGTGTTTCCATCTATTTGGCCTTGAATTGAAATTAAGCATTTATGCTTTATTTTCTTTCAAAATATATAAAGAACTCAAGAAGCTAGACTGTAAAAGGCTAATCAACCCAATTATAAAATGGGGCACTGAGCTGAACAGAGATCTCTCAACAGAAGAAGTTCAAATGGCCAAAAGACACCTAAGGTCATGCTCAACTTCCTTAGCGATCAGGGAAATGCAAATCAAGACAACTTTAAGATACCATCTTACACCTGTCAGAATGGC
>NW_026067890.1:3218645-3272432 GCF_014885135.2 Alexandromys fortis
CCTAGGCAGTTTGGATGCTCACCTTACTAGACCTGGATGGAGGAGGGTGGTCTTTGGACTTCCCACAGGGCAGAGAACCCTGATTGCTCTTTGGGCTGACGAGGGAGGGGGACTTGATTGGGGGAGGGGGAGGGAAAGGGGAGGCGGCGGTGGGGAAGAGACAGAAATCTTTAAGAAATAAAAAAAAATAAAAAAATAAAAAATAAAAAAATTCACTACTATCAATGAAGTTAGTATTAGCACAAATCAGAATGAGGGCCAAAAATAAATTTAAAGATGATATTAATGATAGGCATCCTCACTGGCCTTGTCTTTGTAGCTAGCCTAATCAAATTTAGCTTCTTATGCTACCATGGTACTTCAACCACGGGGTTCTACTTTCGTTTAAATACTGTGTCACCATTTTCCACATTTTATTTTATGCAGTCATCTTCTGATAGAATCAGATAATCCTGTTTTAATTAAGAGAATGAATTTGGGGGCTACATGGCTCAGAGAGTTAAGGCACTTGCCATGCAAACCAGGTGACCCGCGTTGGATTCCCAGAACCAACAGTGGAAGGAGAGAACCAGCTCCACCATGTTGTCTTCTAACATCCCCAGGCATGCCATAGTACATGCACGCCTTCACCTATATACAACAATAAATATTTTTAAAAACAAAACCAGCCGGGTGGTGGTGGTGCATGCCTTTAATCCCAGCACTCAGAGGCAAAGGTAGGCAGATGTCTGTGAGGCTAGTCTACAGAGAAAGTTCCAGGACAGTCAGAGCAAAACACAGAGAATCCCTGTCTCAAAAAACCAACAAAACAAAACAAAACAAAGCACAAAAAGCAATCCTCGCTCCAAAACTGATTTACAGACTATTCTGTTTCTCCCCATAAGAACACAGTGAATGCTCTAGACCATGGAACCCTAAGTAAGGTAGTGCATGTGTGTTAGCCAGGAGGGGGCAGAACTGAAAAGGAGGTTCACCATAAATCTGTAACTGAAAATCCAGCAAGTATTCTCCCCAGGTCGCTCTGTTCTGTAGCCAAAGGATAAACAAGCTTTCTGAGAGCAGAGAACTCAGAGAGCCAGTAATTGGGCAAAGGAGCCAGACCTGTGGATGCACTCCGCAGAGAACACACCCCCTTTCGCTTCAAGCCTTTCTAAAGAGGATGAGATGCTAGGAAAGCTAATCTCCAATTCCAAAAGTAACTCTTAGTTTTGAAAGGAAATCTCTTGCTGCTTCAGCAGAGATGGTGATGACATTTCGCTACCAGAACAGGCAAATGTCTCCCTCGTTCCCAAGTGCATAGTAATCCCACAAACAGATGTGATCAAGGTTTCGAAAGAATCAGCGGTGACAGCGCTGTTCCCACAGACACAGCGGCTTTCCGTGGTAGTACTCCTATTTAGGAGCTGGTATTAATATTGTCTCACCTTGTGGGACGTGAGGAGGTCTACCGTGACTCTCTGCTTTGTTGGGCTTATTCATCTACACATAGAATAAATGGGTTTCCATTAAAATGGCAGGTTCCGGAGGCTGACTGGAGCCGACAAGAAGTTGGCAAATGAAAATGCATATGATTTACAATTTCGTCTAGGTCTGCTTGCCCAGAGCCATTATGAGATACGGTGATCATAAAAATTTAAACATTTCCCTCAAGTATTTGGTATTTGAAAGATAATTACCATCGTAGAGTTTCCAAAAGTAAGATCCACAGGCACATGAGGAATCTTTGCCGTCTTCACTGTGGCTGCTGAAGTTCTGTTAGCCTACATGTGGTACACGCTCACTGCCAAATGGGCATTGAGTCTGGGGCTTTTCATGAGCTCCTTTAACAGCTTTGAAACTGGTTGTCTACACTGAAGATTCAGGTTCAAGTAAAATTAGTAGTTTGGGAGATAGGCTAGTCAGGCCTGGTGGTAGAAGACCATAATATCATCTAGTTGGGAGTCTGAGGCAGGGGAATTACAACTTCACAGCAAATGTGGACTACCGTGTGAGATCAGGCCAGGCTGGGCAAGCCAGTGAGCCTCTGCTTTCCAAATAAAAATAGGCAAAACTTCGGAATATGTTTCTCAGTGACAGAACACTGGCGTAGCATATGAAAGGCTCTGGCTTTACTGCCCAGTATTGCCAAAAAAAAAAGAAAAAAGAAAGGAAGATAAGAAAAGGAGAGGGGAGGGGGAAGCTCACTTCTGCAGAAGTCTGAATCCAGATTCTAGGAAGTATCTGCCAAGTTTCAATTTTAGAAGTAGCTCTAAAATTTAACATAACAGGATGTGCACACTACTTTTTCTAAAAATACAATGTAAGCTGTGTGTTTAGCTTAACCACTGCAAGGGTTAAAGTAAAAAAGACTCATTAGCTGCAGACGCCATCTTGTGGCCCACTAATTCATTATTCCATAGCCATCTGTGGCTGTCTCACTCAAAATCTGATCAAGACCGCAGGCGTCTCCGCTATCATTTATTCCATTTCTCTTACTTTCACACAGGGGTGGCAAGAGGTCTAACATGTTAATAATCTTTGTGGAATAAACTAATCCAACGGCTTGAACTTGAATTCATATTATTTCCACTCGTGTGTTCACGACATTCGATCGCTTCCTTTGATATGACCAGCTAACTGATGGGGCTCATCAGCTTAAATATGGGATTTCAAGCTCACTTTTTCAGTCTCTTGTTTTAACCATCTATTGACTCTACAGATAATTACAGTGCACACGTTTCTCTTTGTCTCCTTACAACATGCTGCTGACACACAATTCTATGTTTTTCATTAGTTAACTCTCTTCTTTAAAATATTATATTCTTGTATATATGTTATGTGTGTTTTAAAGCATTTATCCCTTTATAATCGTTTCCTATTAAATTTCTAAACAACTTATCTGCAGAAACCATCCCTAGTTTAAATTCTGGCAAGAGGCAGATAGCTATGCTTTCCCTCCATTGCACACATAAACTCATTTTTCAGGGTGGATAATTGAGAAATAATTATGGTACAGGTCATAGGGTAGTGATGAGATGATTTCAATAGGAGTTTGGGAACAGCAGAAACCTCCAAAATACCAAAATGTTTACTAATTACGTGACAGAATAAAAAATGGCATAACCAAGTAGAACAATGGCTATCAATGACCTTTCAATGTCTAATTTGGATAGAAATTATCATCATTTGCTTTTTTGTCAATTTTTAGACAAAATTTCACTTTATAACTCAGTCTAGCCTGGAGTCACACTAACTCTTCTGCTTCAGCCTCACACAGCACTGCCCTTTAATATTACACACAGATTTCTTTGAGTTCTGTTTATAATTCTTGCTTCTTTGTTTATTCAAAATTTCTAGTGACCATCTTCCACCTGATAAGGCAGTTTCCTGGTATCTATGGAAGCTTTGTTCCAGAATATCCCCTATCATATTCTTTATGGTGAATGGAGAGTATATTATTACAACTGCCTCCAGTGAGCAACCCAGAATAATTAAAAATAAAAATCAATCATCCACTGAACATTAGGATGTATAGGCAATTATGAGGCCTCTTCTCAGACAGTGAAAACAGAATTCTTAGCATCCCAAGGCCATAAAATGTCATTGTATTTCACATTCTCTTGTTTTATTCATTCCTATTTTACACCTCCTGGTTTTATTTGAAATAGGAACTTATTGCTCTCCTGAAAAATAATTTTCCATAATGTAGATGGTATAAAAATGACAGGGATGACACAGCTAATGATTAAAAACTGAGTCATGTTGATCTTGCTAAAAGAAATGGAAGTCTCTTAGACGGTCAATAGGCGGCCATCACACGGCACTGAGATGGCAAGAAGTAGCTGCTTCCTATCTGATGAAGATGACCACACCTAAGAAAATTAGATGGTCCACAGGAAAAGACTAGATTGAGTCTGCTTTTCCTAATCCAGATGTTTTGGCTTCTAGTAGGTATCTTCCAGTGGCTAAGAAAAAAATAATGAGGGTACATGGACCCAATGGATTAAAACATTTAATGGCTCAGTTCAGTGAATTTCTAAGGTTCTGAGCTTCCTGAGTAGGTATGTTGGCTTTATAGTACTCTCACACCCCTGGAAAACACACACACACACACACACACACACACCCTCACATCCCTGACACACACACACACGCACACACCAGAGCACTGTTAGATCCTACGGTGCATAATGAAATTGTGAGAGTCTTCCCAGCGACTAAGAAACTGAGAATTCTTTTCTTGGGGAACTGTTCTTGATACTATTAAGATATTTGTCTCTGTTCCATGGCTCCAAGGGTGTGTGTGTATATATATATATATCAGATATCAGTACTATTAGGAGTTATGTTAGCAAAAACAAACAAAAGAGCACAAAAAAACAGAAAAGAACAACCAACCAACCAAACCAAATGGAAAAGCCACTCTGATATGGATTCCAAATTCCCAGGTCTAGACCATTCTAGAATCTTCTAGCTCAGCTATGCTGCAGCTCTGCAGCTTGGTCTTGAAACCCTGACTAGGGGCCGTGAGGGAATGAAGACAGGACCGACACAGAGACACACATATAGAAAAGCTGGCATCAGGTGAGGTGTGGGCTCTCTGATGGAGTGGCATCTACTACCATAGCAACTTGGAACCTTTGCATGTTTTATTATGTGCAGTAGAGGGGAAAGGGTTAATTAGTCTCAGTAGGAAGGCTCTGTAGGCAGCAAAAGTTGCAATCACAATCATCTGGGGAGGAAGCAGCAGCTGCTAGTTTTTGTACACACTGGCCACTTGCTCCATCACTAGGTAAGCCTTGCCATCCCATGAGTTTCACCTGGGGAAGGTTTTGGCACTCCTAGGAGACTGAGGCCTTGGACTCCTACACAGGGACACGCCCATGTCTGCAGTACACATTCTCTCAGGACTCACTCACTTATGGCTTCCTGTACTCCTTATAGCTTGACTTCATTTTTACAATAAAACAGGAAGGTGGATTATAGTGAAGGTGCTTCTTTACTCAAATCTAGCCTGATACTGAAACGTAAGAGCCCAGTATAAGCCATCTACAAGATCTCTGTCCCAAGATTTTAAAAGAAAATTCAAAACACTGCCTGCATTCCTGAGGCTTAAAAACCATAGGAAAAAAAAAATCTCTACACGAGTAAAGTTTCTGTCATGTACACCCTTGCCTTCCCAAGGTGATTCGTACAGAGGATTGAGCAGTACTGGGTGACCGTGTTGACACTCATCCAAATGACAGAGGACATTAGCTGGAAGTGGGTGGCAGTGGTTGCAAGTTTCTGGAGTTAACATTCATAGCCCTCTAGGAAGGAAAGAACGGGTGGGTAGGAGAAGACCCACCAATTTTCCACTACAACTGAGGCTGTCGCTCTGCTTTCCAGTTGGTAAAGGGCTTTCATAATATTCGAGAAGAAAATAATGTACCCAGCCTTCTCTTTCTGTAAAATGGACAGTTTTTATTTAATCTTTTCAAATATGCCATTATGTTTTGTTTTGTTTGCTGATGAGCAAATCCATCCTATTTCATTTTTCCCCTCCATGATGGAAAGAGCAGAATCAGAAGAACAGAAGTCAGGCAGCCATTTCCTCTTTTTATGACAATCTCCATTAGAGATTCCTTGTAATCATTTTATTACCTTATTAGATCTTCATTTTCTGTCATCCAAAGAGGCTCCACACACTGCACTCTGGTACGACTGGGACATTTCTCAACTCCCCCTCCTCAACTCTCACTCTCTCTTGAAGTGTGACCCCTGATACTTCCCATTCTCTTCTGGACTCATCCTTAAACGTATTCTACTTTTATCTCCCCTTTCAAGGTCCACAGTCCACAGTGCAATCACATCCGATTCTCTCTATGATCTACGCCTCACACGTTAAAACTGCCCCCTCTCTTAAGTCACAGTCGCTTTCAAAGTCTTTGACTTTGAAAGTGTGACTAACTTTTTCCTAGTTTTTCAAGCCATTTTACTAAATGCTAGGGAATATGGAAATGGCTAGAGTTTCCCTCCTTTGCTTTCTCCTTCTGGATTGAAAAGGCACTTTATCCTTAGGTTAACAGCAGATAACAGTCCTCCTTTGCTAGTTAGAGTTAAATTTCGCGAGACTATTCTCATTGCTCCTTTCACTAAAGTAATTTTTCTGATTTTTCAGCTTCCAAAAGAATGAAATTTGACAGAAATCTAGATCAGAGTCTTTCCCAGGCAGCAATTTTATAATTATAATCAACATATTTTTACCACGTATGATCAAAATTTTTGGAAGCTATCTTAACTTGGACCAGAGTGTTTTTCAGCATTTTTTTCCCCATGTCAGAAAAATGTGTCCAGTCCGTAGTGTAACACTGAAGCTAAAGGAACCCTTCGGCATTTCCCATTTTCCGAATGTAAGAAGGTATGCATTCTAGAAGTGAAAATGGAAAAGGAAACCACGCTCGAAGACCATTCGGGATCCTTACAGCCCATTTGTCAATTGCTTAATTTTGTAGGCTCACCATAAAATCCAATTTAAACTGTTTGGGGTAATTTTTAAATGACTCACAAATAACTAGGTTTGGATATTAGAGAAGCTTCAGCAGTAGTGTTCATTTGGATATAGATAAGCCTTTGTCAAGACATTTTCTTCTATATTCATGCACCTCCCATAAATGATTTCCCACTTCCTGGATGTCCATGTGGACCCAAATATCTGTGGTGCCCACTGAAACCAGAATCCTTCTTCACGTCTGTCCATTAGAGTTCATCTGAACAGAACAAATTTAAATAAACTCCCATTAAACATATTAGCACAAGCAGCAGTGGTGCCTGCCTATGATTCCATCACTCAGAGGGTTGAGGCAGGAGGATTGCCATAATTCTGAGGACAGCATAGGCTACAGTGAGTTCTAAGTCAACCTGGCCTACATAGCAAGACACTGTCTCAAAAACCCAACTGTAAAGCTGTATCAAGCAAATGAATATGTATATTATTCTTCAACAACAAACGTTAACTGTATGAGCAAAATCGGAGCTTAAAATTAGATCTACCACAGTGCTTACCACATGGCTTGGATAACAGATCTTTTTTGTTATTAATTTCGAAGGCAATATACAAAGTACTGGGTTTCATTATAACATTCTTGTATATATGTGTCATTGTACTTTGTTCTATTTTGTCCCCTCTCCACAAATGCTCACCATATGTCCCCTGCCCTGCTCTGGCTGGTCCTTTAGTTCACTCAGATAATCCCTGACTTTGAACTTAAAGGTGTTTGCCAGCACACTGGGCAATAATGGAATATTAAATAAATCATCTTTTTACATGAGGAAAATGACATTCTAAAATAAGATATAATAATATAGTGATTATAAATGTAGAATAATAATCACTGGTTATAGCAAATCATTTCTTTTTTTTATTTATTTTAAAGGTTGTATATAAAACGGTGGGTTTCCTTACAGCATTCTCTTTGTACATCTTCGTTTCCATTGTATGTACTTCTCATTTGCACACATCCCCTACTGCTCTGTCTCAGGTTTCCTGCCTGCATTTGGGAAGCAGTAACCAGTGCTCTGGGCATTTAAAATTCATACTACTCAAATTTAAACAACTAATATTCATAATTATCTTAAGAGATGATGATGATGATGATTTAAAAAGTGTTAAGATATTTCTGTCCCTGTTTTGCAAACAGCTTTGACTGTAGGTGTATGGTGTCAGGTCCAAAGGGGACACCATTTCTTTCAAAAAGGGCAGGCCCACAGACTTGGTCCAATATTGAGTCTAGGCTCAATTCAAGCTGGACTACAGAAGGATTTCTGGCTGTGAGATAAAAGATAGTATTCTTCAGGAAATTGTGAAACACGTTCCCTTGCCTCTGGCTCTCCACTGATATGTATCCGGGGTAGGTATCATTATATCCAAGTCCAGGCTGGCATCCAGGCTCTTTCAGGCCCTGTTTACAAATACCTATTCCTTGACTGTTGCCTCACATAAATATGTTAGTATAACAAGCTTAATAGTTATTCAAATTTTAAATATAAAGAATTATCTACTCCCATTATGATTTATAAATACGAAAATTTTAACTACATTAAAAATTGATGTGAGAAGTCCTTTTGTATATGTGTTGCTTCTATTGGTTAATGAATAAAGAAGCTGCTTTGGCCTATGGTAGGGCTGAGTAGAGCTAGGCAGGAAACCTAAACTGAATGCTGGGAGAAAGAAGGTGGAATCAGTGGATGCCAAGTAGCCACTGTGGGAGATAGATATGCAGGTACCTTGCCGATAAATCACAAGCCTCGTGGTAAAATACAAAATAGTGGAAATTGGTTAATTTAAAATATAAGAGTTATCCAGAAATACACTTAAGCTATCGGTGAAACAGTATTGTAATTAATATAGTTTCTGTGTGGTTATTTCAAGTCTGGGCAGCCGGGAATGAACAAACAGCCTCCGCCAAAAGAAAATTATGTAAAACTGAAAAATACCAAAAACCAAATATATTCATTTTAATTATCAAGGCCTAAGATAAATAAGTTATGTATTTCATGTGGGCACTGTCAGAAAGGAGCATGTAAACACTTTAATAAGTATGATAATCTTATGTTAGCAATTATTTTTCTGTAATTATATATGACTCTATTTTTCTGTAGGAAGTGGGGATACAAACCTTTATTTCTTCTTTACATTATGATAACTATTTAATTTTTATGTGTTTGTTTTCAGTAGTATGTACTTTTCTTGATTTTATATACCTACTAGTAATACTAAAATAAACTTTGCAAAGAAATAGAGTTTATTTGTTCATTATCACTTAATTATCTGTTTAGTTTGACAAAAATCACCATCAGGTTTCTATTGCTGGGAGCTTGGGAGAGATGGTGCAGAGGTGGAGTTAAGGAGAAAGGCAAAGGAGATGGATCATGTCACACTTAGAGCAAGGCTGATCATAAAAGCTCTCAGCTGTGGAAAGCCTAGCATTGATTAAGAGTGTTGTGAACTGCAGATGTTCTGGAATTCAGGTCCCTCTATTAGCTCCGCTCCTCGCCACAACTTTCAGGTACCTCTGGTGAATTCCCTATTCTTTTTATTACTGTCAGGCGCCCTTGATGTATGAGAGACAAAGAAAGCAAACACATTCGGATGACAAAAGCATCTTCAAGAGAACCGGAAAGGAGACCAGGGCTCCTTAGCAACAACATTGATGTCGCTAGACAACATTCCCACCCTAAAGGTCATTGTTCTCTTTTCTAGTTTGGGCCAAAACCAGAGTCATTCCAAAGCTACTTTGAAACTAACCACTCCCACAAGGTCCAATGACATATGCAATGCTCATGCATAGGAGGAGGTAGGATAGCTAAGTAGATTCAACTATACTAAAATAAAGCTTTCATAAGAATGCAATCTTCTAACCCATTGTTTCTCTCAAGCAACAACATCATCTAAGTTTTCTCCAACTTTATAATAAGCATTGAGAACAACCCAAAACTAGTTTCTTTTTAGCTAGAGGAGAGCAGTGGAAAACATCTACTCCCTTCATTCCTCATGTCATATTGTACTGTTTCAACATCCCTGGCACATGACCACATTAGCAAGATTGCCTTTGGATGCTGTTGTACAGTCGTGCCCTGTTTCACATTGTTTCAGTCAAGGACAGAGCCCCCAAATGAGGGTATTCCACAGTAATCCACCTCCTAGTGATGTCCCTGTGGTCTCAGTGTACGTAAACACACTTCACAATGTTCTCGGTCAATCCATAGACACATGTGTGAGTGCTATTTTATCGTCTGCAAAAGAAACAGACCCCTTGGGGATTTTCTATGTGAATGTTGAAGAAAACGGAGGTATTTCTGTGATGATGTGATAAAATGAAATGGGATGGAAAGATCACGAACACTTCACGCCTCCATCTATTTGAGACAGCCAGAATTAACAGACGGCAACACACTACTGCTCTTTAGGCCTTCTCAGCTTTTCGACTGATTAAGCCTTCTTGATTACTTAAGGACACCAGTTTCCTTATCCTGCCTTGGTGGACTGATGTGGCAGATACACGAGAAGTTGCCACCATGGGAAAAACAAATGCCCTGAGCAGGGCCTTTGTAAGTTATACTAGCGGAAACCAATCATCCTCCCAAATAAAGTGGCATAGGAAGACCCTGTCTCAAAACAGAAGCAAACATGCAAAAGAAAATGCATCCAAACAAAAAAGCCCAAACTTGGAAAAATCAGCAGACTTTACCTTTAAAAACTTAGCGGCATTGCCATATTTAATATCTTAATGTATTTATGTTTCGTGATAGTAACCAGGTACACGACATATTCTCATTTTCAAGTCATTTTCTTTTGTTAATCACACACACACACACACACACACACACACACACACACACACACATACTCATGAAGCCAGAAGAGGGCAGCGGACCTCTGGGAGGTGGACTACAGGCAGCTGTGAGTGGCCTGACATGGGCACTGGGGCCCGCACTCAGGTTCTTGGCAAGAAAGGACACGCCCCTAACTGCTGAGCAGCTGTGCAACTCCACAAGGCATCTCAGAGGCATCATCTCAGCAGATTGTCCCTGGGAGTCCATGACGTAAACATGCCCAGGTGGGAACACTGTGATACTGATGCCTTATGTGGATGAAAGGATTTTATTAAGGAGAAATACTTTAGATCATTCAAACCTGAGTTTTCCTGACATTTTCAGATACTTGAATTGCTTAAAGGGTATGTATGCCAGATCAACAATAAGGAAGGAGATTGGAGGTGACATGTATCTTCAGATAAAAACTCAATGGCCTCCTTACAAGGAATGATGAGACTGAACTTAGAACATACTTGTCTTTAACTCAGCAGTACGTCCACTTCCTCCAACGGGGTTAAATAATTTCAATATTTCTCTCACGTCTATGTTTTGTCCATGGGTTTTTATGTTCCTGGACTTTGATTTCTCACCTTGTCATGTGGAGGTATCTCGTTCAAGATTCAGATCCCAGCTTCAACCTACTCTCTGTGGATCATCCCATCCTGATAGGAGGTTAGGTCTCCCTGCAATGACTTTCTATATTAGAACATGCATTGCAAATTTTAGATCCCTTGTTTCAACTGTTTCCTATACTAGCTCTAACTCCAGGAAGACAGAACTGTCATACATGCTATGCTTGTTCTTCACGGTTGCTGTGTGATGTTGGGTTGTGTTCATTTAATGAAAATGTCCATATTAGTTAGTCTTTCAAAAGAGATGACTTTTTTATATTTTTATAACGATAATTATTGTAGGTACATAGTATAAATTCCTTAACCTAACAATTTCATATATTTGCTATTTTTGTCAGAAGCAATGTGAGAGACCTGAATTTTAAATATTCTTCCAGGAAAGTATGTTTAGACTATGTTAGATGGAACAGTGATTAGCATGACTTAAGAAAGTAACTTCTTTGAGGAACATTTAGTTGCAACATTGAAAATGATTGTCCAAAAAGAAAAAAAAATCCTAACTACACATTGCGCCATTCCCCAAATATGAGTTACTCTTGTGTGGATAGAGACATAGATCAGTTGCGTTTTCCACGCGGCTGCGTTAGTTATGGGAGAGCAGAAACACAAAGATCAGGGACAGCTGGGATTGATTTGACTTTCCCAAACATCTGCTCCTCTTCCTTTGTAAATTCTTTAGGAGACAGACACAGAAAAGGGGAAAGCAAACAAAGGGTCAGAACATTCCTCCTTAGCGAGCAGGTGGGGTGGGGGAAAGGGAACAACCCAGCAGGAAGTCACCAAGGATGCCTTGGGTGGTGACAGCTGGCTCTTCCCGGGGGAGTCTTTGAACAGTGCAGATAGACAGTCAAGAGCACATGGCTTAACAAGGAAGGGCTTTCGAGAACCAGGGCTTACCTGTTCGTAGTAGCGGATGTTCTCCTCGGCTGTGTCAGTAAAGGCCGACTTGAGATCATTCTGCATGTTCTGCTTCCACCGCTCCCAGTCTGCTTTCAGCGCATTGTTAGCGCACTCCACTTTATCTTCAAGTTTCCCGATTTCTTCTGTAAGCTGAAGCATGCCACAGAGAAAGGTAAGTGAAGCTGTGTGGTCTCAGCATGTAGAGAATTCACTGAGTCCATGTAGACCATTGTGGGACGAAAGTTAAAAATAGCTCGAGTTTGGGGTGAGAAAGGCAACCAGAACCGACCACGCACAGCAGTTAAAATGGAAAAGGCACGGCATTCAGTAGCTATTGGATAAAGTCCTATGGTCTGCCACAAGACCATGTCAGCTTGGATAACATCTCAAACCCGGTGCTTCAATTTCATTATTTATAAAACAAGAAAAACTGAAAAGCACATATCTGGAAAAAAATTATAATAATAACTCTTGTGATTGCTAACATTCATGGTGATATTTACATTTATGTTAAAAGACATGAACCTTCCTTCACTTCAACTTTTAAGTTCTGGTTCCTCATTTTTAATTATTTATAACCATAAGCTAAATTAACTACATGTGCAGGGACTATGTTTTCAAAGACGCATATTTAGGGGATTAATTTACACCATCTTGTTTGGGTAACTGGATGTCTTAGTTTGGGGTTACTGTTTCTGCAATGAAACATGGTGACCAAAAAGAAAGTTGGGGGAGGACGAGGTTTATTTGGCTTATGCTTCCACACTGTAGTCTGTCACTGAAGGAAGTCAGGACAGGAACTCAAACAGGACAGGAACCTGGAGGCAAGAGCTGATGCAGAAGCCGCGAGGGGTGCTGCTTACTGGTTTGCTTCCCATGCCTTGCTCATCTTGCTTTCTCACAGAAACCAGGGCCACCAGCTCAGGGATGGTACCACCGATAATGGGTTCGGCCCTCCACCATCAATCACTAATGTCCTACAACTGGATTTTATGGATAAATTTTACCAATTGAGTTCCCTCCTCTCAGCTAACTTTAGCATGCATTAAGCTGACATAAAAATATCCAGCACACTGGACACACAAGCAAGTTCACAGGCTCAAGATATCTGACATACAGTCCATCCTCTATTGGATAGGCTTACTGTGATACTTAGATTTTTCTTCCCCTTCCCTACCAAACTTGGAGCATGATGTCATTGGTTCCGTCTTTAGATTTAGCACATTGAGACATATTTCACAAATGTATGTGTTTGTTAATAAACTCAGAATAATTTATTGAGTGCCCCGTCTGTGCCAGGCATGCCTCTGGGACTGGAAGATTTAGCAGTGAAGATATTGGGCAAACATTTTCACTTTTCCTAGAGTTTATTCTCTCCTGGGGAGAGACAAGCTATAAGCAAAATAAATAAAATATGAACCATCAACTGGTATAAAGGCTGAGATGGAAAATAAAGCCTAACGCTAGAGAGAAAATATGAGGCCACTGAAATTTTAGACAAGGTGACCAAAGGAAACCTAAGAAAGAAAATACCATTAGAATTGAGATCTGATGTTTGAGAGTGAAACATGGGGTCATCTTGGGCAAAGCTCTCTTAGTAGAGGGCATGGGTAAAACATGGACCAGGGGATGCACACATGGCTGGCCAACTCAAACAACATGCTGGAGTAGACTGAACAAAGTGGATGAAGTCCTCCGAGGAGGGAAAAGCAGTAGCAGGAAGATCTGATAGTGCCACAGTCCATGGAAAGGCTCAGGAGTATACAGAACCATGACACAGTCGGGAGGTACGAGCAGAAACGGCCCCTCTCCTGTTAATGACACCACCATTTCATGCTTACAAAGGGACACTATATGCAGCCATCATTCGTAGTTGGTTGGATTTATAAAGGGTCACCATTTAAGAAGCATTTCTTATTTCAAAGAAATTACAATGTGGAAATGTCTTAAAGTCACTAAAAATATTTCTTACTGTTAATTAAATAAATTTTTCTTTAATATTAAATTGTCCTTGTATATTTGTAATTTTACACTTTATGATCCCAAGAAAGATTTTATATAGATGCACACCTCTCTCCCTCACTCTCTCTTGTGTGGATAATGTAAGGCTATTTGTTGAAGTCCTAGCTCCTCCATCCACAAAACAAACATAAAAATAAATAAAAATATTAGCACTCATTCCATAGAAATTTTGTTTAAATACATAAAATACAAAATATCGAATTACATAATGTCTGACAATTTGCCTACTAGATGGCTGTCCTTGACCATCATGATCAAGAGAATCATGCCATCAGCGTTAGCTCTTACAACAGACACAGACACCCTTTCCTCCTCTGCTCCTTTGGTCTCTGGCAATGTGTCATTCTTCTGTCGACATCTGGGCCTTACTTGGATCACTAGTGCAGTTTCTAACGTTGTCTTTCTCCGTGTGAAGGATCACATATACACTTCCAAGAACTATGACCAATTCTTGATGCTTTTGTTGCTGCATTTTGTTCTTGTGGATGAGTTCATTATTTTGGTTGGAAAAAGAAAACTGAGAACATTTCTGCACAGTGAATCATCTTCTGGAGATGTTATTTCAAAGATACCAAAGAAGCACATGATACCCGATCCAAAGAATGGTCTGCATTGTATTGTTCTAATCCATGAAAGCAGAACTTAACTAGATGCTATTCTCCTAAGTTCTCAGTGGACTTCAGTTTTCTCACTTCTTCTTTGGAACTGGGTCTTTATGTCATCTATGCTACCCTCAAACTCAATACAAAGCAGAGGGTGACCTTAAACCTGGTCCTCCTGCCGCCTTCACTTTCTTCCTGCATGCTCATACCTGGTTTATATAGTTCTGAGGTTCTAACGTGAGACTTGGTGCATTCGAGGCAAGCACTCCATCAACCGAGCTATAATCCATCCCCTTATTGCTTGCTCTGTTACGATGATCGGGTATTTTTGAGTTGGCTATCTGTCTGGGTTCTGACAGAACATTAGACATTCAATAAGAATTAACAAATGTGTAGAAACAGAATGTGTTAGGAACCTGCCAGGTCAAGACAGTGCCTCCAGTGTTCTGGTGTCTCGGGCTCTAACAAATGGCAGGCTCTGCTAACTATAACCATTTGGGATCCAATTCATATTCTGGATTGCAAAATAGTGTGTAAAAAGGACTGGGTAAAGAGGACTGACCATTTTTCTAATTTTTTTTAAATACTTGCAGCACTTTGACCTTTGTTAGGTGAAACTTGAAAAAGCAAGCAATTACCAGAAATATGTTCTAAGACCAAAAAAAAAATTACTACTAGAATAATGGAAGGTAATGAGAAAAGGTTTCTATTTAATAGTAAAGCTAATAGGTAACTTCTAGCTTCTGTTTAATTCAGTCAGAAATTAGCCATAGAGTTAAATGAAACTCATTACTACTAGAAGATGAATCAAGATTGTCTTCAAATAGTACATACCTATAGCAGTGCAACAATGAATAATTAATATATTTCTGCCAGCTGCTATCGCTTTAAGTTATATACTCACATATATTATTACATTTAATCTACATAAAGATATTATAAATTAGGTTTCCTTTTCTTTCTATTAGAAATTGGGAACCTAGGAGAAAGGACCAACAAAGACAACAGTGACTTCTGACATCATAGAATTTCAAATCAAAATCTGTCATGCCTGTGTTCTCTCTAGGCCAACAGACTGTGATCACCCAGGTATTGGTCTAGCCTGCCCATGGCCTTCAAGGGTTAGCTCATTCAGCTCTGATTCTCAAGATTGCCAACTATGAAGATACAAAAAATCCAAAATAAAGCAAAAGCCAGAACATAATGCATCTATCATTAAGGAAGAAAGTGTTCAAATGAATACATAGATGCAGGATAGTAGATTAATTCTGGGGGTGGGGCAGGCACTATTTTGACCACTCATTCACGGGGCCTCACACCTAGGCGAGGCTACGGCATGAGCACGGACATTATGCGACAGTGAGACAAAGAAGGGAGAGATGGTAGAATTTGGAGTGGACAAGAACAAAAGCAAACAATGCAGCGAGGAAAGAAGACCGCAGCCTGGGAGGCAGCAATGACGACCGAGAAATGGAGACTGCAGCAGTCAGCACTGGAGGCTTTATCCAGAAGAGGGAGAGCTGTTTTGAGTAGATGAGACTGAGCATGGCAGGGGGTAACTAAAAAAGACAGGATGGAAGAGAGAAGACAGGCGAACAATAGGTTTGAACCAGGGCTCAGGAAATTAGCAGGAAAAAGAACAAGGAAGATGTGGCTTGTTCTCACTTGCCCTGTGGTATCCATTCAGTGCCCATCTAGTCTACATCAGGTACTCAAAGATGGGGAGTAGAAGTGGTCCTCATGAACTCCTGCTGACAGGAGAAACACAAAGCAACCGGTTAAAGAAAATGTGAGGAACATTTCCCGTGAAGTGAGTGGCAAGGAAAATTAAGAAGCACGCTTGTTTTGGAGTTTCAGAAGAACTGGTGGTGGCTTTTGACTGCTGGGACCTAGAATAGGAGCAGGAGAGAGAGGCGGATGGGCAGGTGGGTTGGCTCTGAAATAAGAGTCCAGCAGGTGTTTGGGTTTTAATGGACGATTTCCTGAAATAGCTTACCAAACAAGATTTCGGTGATAACCAGGGTAAGGTGGAGACTGAATTCTGGAAGGCAGAAGCAGGGGAGTCTAGATACTTAGCAGAATTGTCCTTATTTGCATGCCTGGAATTGAACAACAGAAACTCAGACAGAAAGGAGGACAGCTTCCAAATAAAAAGCACCATGGTCCACTGTATTATCTCAGGAGGTTCTTCTGTTTTAGCCCTGACCACTGTTCCCTACAGGTAACTGAGTCAATCTCTTTTTCTACTATAACTGGTCTTGGATGAACTATTCTAGCTTCAGCCTACGCCCTGCAACACTTAGCATTCAATCAAGCCAGCAATTCCTTTAGTTTTCTTGTACCTTCCTATCTGAACGTAAACTGCCATGAGACCACCTAGCTTCCAACCACAGCCTTCAGTCCTGTGCAGGCATCTCCTTCGAGCACAGTGTCCCGGCATTCACAAAGGAACTGGAACAGAAACAGTAAAGGAAAACGGACTTATTTACAGTTTGGGGGAAAATAAGAGTAAAAAGAAGCCAGCTTCTCTCACCACGGCTGTGATCATTTTTGCAATTCAAGGACAAGCATGACACAAAATCTCAAAGCTATGTAAACTTCATCACGAGACAGTCCTTTGCTGGGGAGAGAACTATTGAGCCTCAGTTCGCTTTCCCTGTCTCCAAGCTCAGGATCTGTCACCTTTTTACTTCCACGTCCCCCTTATGTCATGTGAGAATTTAAGGACTTTCTGGGACTCTGTAGATTAAAGGAATAATCTTAGGAAATGTATGCTCCTATTATATATCTAAGGATTTTTTCCTAACACTGAAAATTACAATAAACACTTAAATTGTGAATGGCCCTATCCATAAAGGCACATATCATCAAAATTTTAAGTGAAATAATATAATTTGAGAATCATTATTCTTAATCATAATATCTCTGCCTTCCTTTTTAAATGACTTCTCTATTATTTCCTTTTATGGAAAGCAAAAGTGCAGCCATTCAATTTATTCAAATGTAAAAAAAAAAAAAAAAAACTTTCTCTTCACCGCAAGACAAGCTGAGGAAACCATCATTTGGAAAAGTTCTTGAAAATAACATACCTAAATAAAAAGATTTGGATTGCCACTCTATCAGAAGACAATAGAAAACTCAAAAGTTGAATTCTAATCTGACAGCTCCCTCTCCTTAACGAGCACTAATTAAATTGCAGGGGAGGGAGAAGAGGGCTCTTAACAATAAAATTGTATTATTTTCCGATTCACGAGAGAGGTAAGATGCGTCTGAAGAAATTAAATGCCTGATTATACAATGCTGCTCAGGGGCACACGTGACGGCTAAGTGGTACCTTTCTTGGCATGCTTTAGGACTCGCACGTTTCTCGAGAAGTACAAACCTCTCTCCTCGAAAACCCATTGCAGATTTATTATCCAAATGTAACGTGTTCAGTAGTACACAATGGCTTCTCTAAAATGACAACTTGAAACTGGAAACACCCACAAATGCTGTTGATGAATCACGGTTGAAGCCAGCGCCTCCAACGGCATTAGCATCCTTCAAATAGTAATTATGGCTTCTCGGTACACTGTAGGCGCAGAAAGCCAATTATTTAAATAGCACCATTCTAGGAAATCAAGAGATCCCCTTACAACTTCTTCACAGGCAAACGCAGCAAATATGCACGGGGATAAGGAGAACTCATTCCTGTCTAAGGCTTCCAGTAGTCCACTTTTAAAGGCCTTTAACAGGAATCGGCTTCTGCCTAGACACCAGGTTCTCTAACCTCTGATCTAAACTTCTCTCTAATCAGAAAGTTCCAGAATGAGGGAGATGAACTTGAGGGTGTATCTCATGGTACTGTGTGAAGGAATTTCCATTTCCATTTAACTTGATTAGAATTTTTAGTATCATTACATTCCTTATTTATGAAAGAGATTGCATACACAAACAGAGACATATAGGCAAATAAGCATATGTTTAAAATGTGCATGCATTCGGCGGTATAGTAAAAGATATTTAGGTGGTAAGAGCATATATGACAGGTCTGAATATGTTGCCCCAAACCTACACATTGAATGCTTAGTCTCCACTATAGAAAATCAGTAGAATCCTTAAGGGATGAGGTGGGAGGGGAGGGGTCTAATTGGAGATGTGGCCAAAAGTGGACTGTGGGATGCTCATCTCTTCCTTGTTCTACCTCCCTGCCACCTGAGGCAAGGAGCTTGCTCTTCCGCATGTTACTGCCATGATGTACTGACTCACCAAAGGCTCTAAAATAAAATAACAAGGCCCTTTGACCTCTGACTGGAGGCTCTCAAAATTGTGACCTTTCCCCTCAAAACAAACCTTTCTTTCTCAGACATTTGTTTTATTTCAGGTATTTTGTCATAGTAACAGGAAACCAATGCAGCATGGGATTCCAAAAAAAAATAAAATAAAATAAAAGAATTTATTTGGTGATTACCATGATATCTCATACTTCCTAAAGTTTCTTTCATCCCCTCTATTTGAATCACTAACAGAGCTAATGTTCCATGAGAAATGACTTCTCCTCTTTGATTGAAAACAGCTGTTGAAATTACAGCACACCCTAAAATGGAGCGAGCCCATAGGACACCCCACAGCGGTGGTTCTCAACATTCCTAACGCTGCGACCCTTTAGCGCAATTCCTCATGTTGTGGTGACGCCCAACCACAAAATTATTTTCATTTCCACTTCATAACTGTGATTTGTTACTGTAATGAATCTGATACGTAATATCTGGTATGCAGGATATCTGATATGTGACCCCTGTGAAAGGGTTGTTATTTGGCTTCAAAGGGAGTCGCGACCCCGAGGTTGAGAACTGCTGCTCTACAGAAAGCAATGCTCTACTTTGAACTACCCAGTGAGCTAGCAATAGACATATATGACTGCAACGCAGATGGTGAAAGTGAGAAATCTAAGTTCTGGATTTCATTTTAATTCACTCAAATTTGATGTAAATGTCACCTGTTTCTTGTATACCGTGTTGGATAGTAGAGCTCTAGAAGGTCATGACCACCTATATTCAATAGTTTATACGTTAAGGTCCACTAGAAGGGATTCCCTCCCAAGAATCCTTAGAATTGCTTTTGTTTGCTTCCTTGGAAGCCTCTTCCATTATCAGGTATCTCAAGAACCTCAGTCTGTATGAGGACATAACATTTTGGAAGAGACATTAATCGAAATCAAATTCTAGTCAGGGTATTGTCAGGTATGTACAGGAGTCTATATTCAAACACTTGAATCATGAGGTCATTCACAGAAATAGGTACCTTGCCATTTACCACTGGAGCAGTAGCTCAGAGATGAAGGCCTTAACGGAGTTGTATGCAAGGCAGGCAGCCGAGAAAACAGCTTGGTCAGTAAAGTGCTTGCTAGGGGAGAAAAAAACCCAGGCATGGTGGTGCACTTTTGTGATGCATTGGGTTAATATATCCCTGAAGCTCAATGGCCTGGCAGCCTAGCCAAATCAGGAAGCCTGGGGGCCCAGTGAGAGAACCTCTCACACTAGGGTTATGACTTCTGAAAAATAAAATCTGAAGATTATCTGGTCTCCACACACATACCCATGCACTCACACATGAATACACACAGCACACACACGAGTTGAATATAAAACAAAACTCAGATAGATTCCCTAGGCAGCATCACTAATCACTAGGGAAAATATTATTTGGCCACCGACTGCTTCGGCAAATCTGGATGGTCATCTAAAAATCGAAAGAGGCGACTGATCGAGGAATTGATGAATAGCTAAACATATAGGCAGATATTTAATCAAAACCTACAAATTTTAGACAAAGTAATTCTAAGTAGCTCAAATATTCCATCTTAAAAAGTAACCTTAACAAAGGAAATCAGTGTGGCAATACCTCAGGAAGATGGGGATCAAACTACCTCAAGATCCACTCTGGGACATATAGCCAAAGAATCCTACACCGTACCACAGAAACACTTGTTCAATCATGCTCACTGTTGTTCTATTCATAATAGCCAGAAATTGGGAACAAACCAGATGGATTTAAAAAAAAAAAGGATAAGGAAAATGTGCTACAACTTATGCAACTGGATACTGGTCAACCATTAAAAAGAATGAAACTTGCAAGTAAAGGATGAAGCTATAAAAAGAAGACATTCTGAGTTAGGTGTCCAGAACCAGAAGGACAAATATGGTATGGTATTTATTTATATGTGGATGTTGTCTGTTAAGTCAATGAAAACCAAATTACTGTCCATAGAACAACAGAGAATAGTTATAGCATATGGAACTAGGTAGTATAGGTGGATCTCTTAGGGAAAGGATGTAGAATAGAATAGATAAATAGTTCCACCCCGCCCCACACATCTATCCATAACTATTCTATGCCCATGTCCTAGCAAGGTCTATCTGTGCCCCCCCAGTCCCTTATTCAAGTAGAGAGGCAGAGGGAAGAGGGAATGAGGAAGGGAATGTGGGGAGAGATAACTAACATTAACAGCAATTTGAGGTGTAGTATGGGAAGCTAATAGAGTAGACACTTCCTGAAATAGATACACAGAGGAAGGCGACCTAAATGAAATCACCAAAATAACCAGGCAGACTTAGCCCCAACGGGGTACCTCCTCTCACCAAAGTGAATTTTTCAGTGCAGCAAATAGTCTACGTTTAAGTGATTTGTTTGCCATCCTGTAGGAACCCCCTTGCAACCCAGGCTGTTGATGAGATTATAGTTTGCTCTCCACAAACTGAAGACAACACCCACACATCTCACTGAACACAGAGAAGTTAAGCCAGTGCCTATATGAGCCTTCACCCCTACATGCTAGTATCTTTTATACAGGAAGGTACTCTGCAAACTACCAAAGGAGAACCACAAACACCAACACAGCAACAAATGCTCAGAGCTACGGTGGTGTCCTGCCTACAAACTATACTAGGGACATGGTGACACAAAGCTTGTAGGAGTAACCAGCTGATACCTAATTTAACTTAAGGCCACTCCATGAGACTGCTTGGGAGAGGCACCATTCCGCAGATTGGAATCCTGAACTGGAGACGTGTAGAGCGGTAGCAGGGCCCACATGGAAGTGGATGCATTTATTCTCTTTCTGCTCCTGACTGTGCATGTAATTTGCTCTTTCACCTACCTCTTTGGCTTCTGAACTCTGATGGACCATGCATCACCTGGCGCTATGAGCTAAAATCCAATTGTTTTCAGCATAAGTTCCCCTTGCCAGAGTATTTTATCACAACAGGTTATGAAACTAGGACAGGACCTAATGAGCAAAACCATAATCACAACAGAAAAAAAAACATGAAAACAAAAATGCATTCTTCATAAGGACAAGACAAACTAATCTATCTGGATGCTATTCTTTTTTTCTTTTTGGAGAGCAGTGTACCTACAGCTTGGTGCCTCTGACAAGGCTGGGGTCCAGACATTTGTTGGATTCTAAAGATATAAATGGCTCTCCTTTGGAGAATAATTTGTTATTAATAATAGATAAACGTTCTAGCCATTCCCTTGTGTTGGGTATTATCAAGCATGAGTTAATGCAGTTAGCCCAATGAAGTAGGTACTACTGTTATCTCCTGTCCACAAATTAAAAAACAGATATTAGTGAAGGTGTCCAAGATCTCACAGTCACTTCCAGACATTTATTTATTTTTTTTCAGGGCAGGGAACCCTGATTGCTCTTTGGGCTGACGAAGGAGGGGGATTTGATTGGGGGAGGGGGAGGGAAATGGGAGGCNCAAAGGGACACTATATGCAGCCATCATTCGTAGTTGGTTGGATTTATAAAGGGTCACCATTTAAGAAGCATTTCTTATTTCAAAGAAATTACAATGTGGAAATGTCTTAAAGTCACTAAAAATATTTCTTACTGTTAATTAAATAAATTTTTCTTTAATATTAAATTGTCCTTGTATATTTGTAATTTTACACTTTATGATCCCAAGAAAGATTTTATATAGATGCACACCTCTCTCCCTCACTCTCTCTTGTGTGGATAATGTAAGGCTATTTGTTGAAGTCCTAGCTCCTCCATCCACAAAACAAACATAAAAATAAATAAAAATATTAGCACTCATTCCATAGAAATTTTGTTTAAATACATAAAATACAAAATATCGAATTACATAATGTCTGACAATTTGCCTACTAGATGGCTGTCCTTGACCATCATGATCAAGAGAATCATGCCATCAGCGTTAGCTCTTACAACAGACACAGACACCCTTTCCTCCTCTGCTCCTTTGGTCTCTGGCAATGTGTCATTCTTCTGTCGACATCTGGGCCTTACTTGGATCACTAGTGCAGTTTCTAACGTTGTCTTTCTCCGTGTGAAGGATCACATATACACTTCCAAGAACTATGACCAATTCTTGATGCTTTTGTTGCTGCATTTTGTTCTTGTGGATGAGTTCATTATTTTGGTTGGAAAAAGAAAACTGAGAACATTTCTGCACAGTGAATCATCTTCTGGAGATGTTATTTCAAAGATACCAAAGAAGCACATGATACCCGATCCAAAGAATGGTCTGCATTGTATTGTTCTAATCCATGAAAGCAGAACTTAACTAGATGCTATTCTCCTAAGTTCTCAGTGGACTTCAGTTTTCTCACTTCTTCTTTGGAACTGGGTCTTTATGTCATCTATGCTACCCTCAAACTCAATACAAAGCAGAGGGTGACCTTAAACCTGGTCCTCCTGCCGCCTTCACTTTCTTCCTGCATGCTCATACCTGGTTTATATAGTTCTGAGGTTCTAACGTGAGACTTGGTGCATTCGAGGCAAGCACTCCATCAACCGAGCTATAATCCATCCCCTTATTGCTTGCTCTGTTACGATGATCGGGTATTTTTGAGTTGGCTATCTGTCTGGGTTCTGACAGAACATTAGACATTCAATAAGAATTAACAAATGTGTAGAAACAGAATGTGTTAGGAACCTGCCAGGTCAAGACAGTGCCTCCAGTGTTCTGGTGTCTCGGGCTCTAACAAATGGCAGGCTCTGCTAACTATAACCATTTGGGATCCAATTCATATTCTGGATTGCAAAATAGTGTGTAAAAAGGACTGGGTAAAGAGGACTGACCATTTTTCTAATTTTTTTTAAATACTTGCAGCACTTTGACCTTTGTTAGGTGAAACTTGAAAAAGCAAGCAATTACCAGAAATATGTTCTAAGACCAAAAAAAAAATTACTACTAGAATAATGGAAGGTAATGAGAAAAGGTTTCTATTTAATAGTAAAGCTAATAGGTAACTTCTAGCTTCTGTTTAATTCAGTCAGAAATTAGCCATAGAGTTAAATGAAACTCATTACTACTAGAAGATGAATCAAGATTGTCTTCAAATAGTACATACCTATAGCAGTGCAACAATGAATAATTAATATATTTCTGCCAGCTGCTATCGCTTTAAGTTATATACTCACATATATTATTACATTTAATCTACATAAAGATATTATAAATTAGGTTTCCTTTTCTTTCTATTAGAAATTGGGAACCTAGGAGAAAGGACCAACAAAGACAACAGTGACTTCTGACATCATAGAATTTCAAATCAAAATCTGTCATGCCTGTGTTCTCTCTAGGCCAACAGACTGTGATCACCCAGGTATTGGTCTAGCCTGCCCATGGCCTTCAAGGGTTAGCTCATTCAGCTCTGATTCTCAAGATTGCCAACTATGAAGATACAAAAAATCCAAAATAAAGCAAAAGCCAGAACATAATGCATCTATCATTAAGGAAGAAAGTGTTCAAATGAATACATAGATGCAGGATAGTAGATTAATTCTGGGGGTGGGGCAGGCACTATTTTGACCACTCATTCACGGGGCCTCACACCTAGGCGAGGCTACGGCATGAGCACGGACATTATGCGACAGTGAGACAAAGAAGGGAGAGATGGTAGAATTTGGAGTGGACAAGAACAAAAGCAAACAATGCAGCGAGGAAAGAAGACCGCAGCCTGGGAGGCAGCAATGACGACCGAGAAATGGAGACTGCAGCAGTCAGCACTGGAGGCTTTATCCAGAAGAGGGAGAGCTGTTTTGAGTAGATGAGACTGAGCATGGCAGGGGGTAACTAAAAAAGACAGGATGGAAGAGAGAAGACAGGCGAACAATAGGTTTGAACCAGGGCTCAGGAAATTAGCAGGAAAAAGAACAAGGAAGATGTGGCTTGTTCTCACTTGCCCTGTGGTATCCATTCAGTGCCCATCTAGTCTACATCAGGTACTCAAAGATGGGGAGTAGAAGTGGTCCTCATGAACTCCTGCTGACAGGAGAAACACAAAGCAACCGGTTAAAGAAAATGTGAGGAACATTTCCCGTGAAGTGAGTGGCAAGGAAAATTAAGAAGCACGCTTGTTTTGGAGTTTCAGAAGAACTGGTGGTGGCTTTTGACTGCTGGGACCTAGAATAGGAGCAGGAGAGAGAGGCGGATGGGCAGGTGGGTTGGCTCTGAAATAAGAGTCCAGCAGGTGTTTGGGTTTTAATGGACGATTTCCTGAAATAGCTTACCAAACAAGATTTCGGTGATAACCAGGGTAAGGTGGAGACTGAATTCTGGAAGGCAGAAGCAGGGGAGTCTAGATACTTAGCAGAATTGTCCTTATTTGCATGCCTGGAATTGAACAACAGAAACTCAGACAGAAAGGAGGACAGCTTCCAAATAAAAAGCACCATGGTCCACTGTATTATCTCAGGAGGTTCTTCTGTTTTAGCCCTGACCACTGTTCCCTACAGGTAACTGAGTCAATCTCTTTTTCTACTATAACTGGTCTTGGATGAACTATTCTAGCTTCAGCCTACGCCCTGCAACACTTAGCATTCAATCAAGCCAGCAATTCCTTTAGTTTTCTTGTACCTTCCTATCTGAACGTAAACTGCCATGAGACCACCTAGCTTCCAACCACAGCCTTCAGTCCTGTGCAGGCATCTCCTTCGAGCACAGTGTCCCGGCATTCACAAAGGAACTGGAACAGAAACAGTAAAGGAAAACGGACTTATTTACAGTTTGGGGGAAAATAAGAGTAAAAAGAAGCCAGCTTCTCTCACCACGGCTGTGATCATTTTTGCAATTCAAGGACAAGCATGACACAAAATCTCAAAGCTATGTAAACTTCATCACGAGACAGTCCTTTGCTGGGGAGAGAACTATTGAGCCTCAGTTCGCTTTCCCTGTCTCCAAGCTCAGGATCTGTCACCTTTTTACTTCCACGTCCCCCTTATGTCATGTGAGAATTTAAGGACTTTCTGGGACTCTGTAGATTAAAGGAATAATCTTAGGAAATGTATGCTCCTATTATATATCTAAGGATTTTTTCCTAACACTGAAAATTACAATAAACACTTAAATTGTGAATGGCCCTATCCATAAAGGCACATATCATCAAAATTTTAAGTGAAATAATATAATTTGAGAATCATTATTCTTAATCATAATATCTCTGCCTTCCTTTTTAAATGACTTCTCTATTATTTCCTTTTATGGAAAGCAAAAGTGCAGCCATTCAATTTATTCAAATGTAAAAAAAAAAAAAAAAAACTTTCTCTTCACCGCAAGACAAGCTGAGGAAACCATCATTTGGAAAAGTTCTTGAAAATAACATACCTAAATAAAAAGATTTGGATTGCCACTCTATCAGAAGACAATAGAAAACTCAAAAGTTGAATTCTAATCTGACAGCTCCCTCTCCTTAACGAGCACTAATTAAATTGCAGGGGAGGGAGAAGAGGGCTCTTAACAATAAAATTGTATTATTTTCCGATTCACGAGAGAGGTAAGATGCGTCTGAAGAAATTAAATGCCTGATTATACAATGCTGCTCAGGGGCACACGTGACGGCTAAGTGGTACCTTTCTTGGCATGCTTTAGGACTCGCACGTTTCTCGAGAAGTACAAACCTCTCTCCTCGAAAACCCATTGCAGATTTATTATCCAAATGTAACGTGTTCAGTAGTACACAATGGCTTCTCTAAAATGACAACTTGAAACTGGAAACACCCACAAATGCTGTTGATGAATCACGGTTGAAGCCAGCGCCTCCAACGGCATTAGCATCCTTCAAATAGTAATTATGGCTTCTCGGTACACTGTAGGCGCAGAAAGCCAATTATTTAAATAGCACCATTCTAGGAAATCAAGAGATCCCCTTACAACTTCTTCACAGGCAAACGCAGCAAATATGCACGGGGATAAGGAGAACTCATTCCTGTCTAAGGCTTCCAGTAGTCCACTTTTAAAGGCCTTTAACAGGAATCGGCTTCTGCCTAGACACCAGGTTCTCTAACCTCTGATCTAAACTTCTCTCTAATCAGAAAGTTCCAGAATGAGGGAGATGAACTTGAGGGTGTATCTCATGGTACTGTGTGAAGGAATTTCCATTTCCATTTAACTTGATTAGAATTTTTAGTATCATTACATTCCTTATTTATGAAAGAGATTGCATACACAAACAGAGACATATAGGCAAATAAGCATATGTTTAAAATGTGCATGCATTCGGCGGTATAGTAAAAGATATTTAGGTGGTAAGAGCATATATGACAGGTCTGAATATGTTGCCCCAAACCTACACATTGAATGCTTAGTCTCCACTATAGAAAATCAGTAGAATCCTTAAGGGATGAGGTGGGAGGGGAGGGGTCTAATTGGAGATGTGGCCAAAAGTGGACTGTGGGATGCTCATCTCTTCCTTGTTCTACCTCCCTGCCACCTGAGGCAAGGAGCTTGCTCTTCCGCATGTTACTGCCATGATGTACTGACTCACCAAAGGCTCTAAAATAAAATAACAAGGCCCTTTGACCTCTGACTGGAGGCTCTCAAAATTGTGACCTTTCCCCTCAAAACAAACCTTTCTTTCTCAGACATTTGTTTTATTTCAGGTATTTTGTCATAGTAACAGGAAACCAATGCAGCATGGGATTCCAAAAAAAAATAAAATAAAATAAAAGAATTTATTTGGTGATTACCATGATATCTCATACTTCCTAAAGTTTCTTTCATCCCCTCTATTTGAATCACTAACAGAGCTAATGTTCCATGAGAAATGACTTCTCCTCTTTGATTGAAAACAGCTGTTGAAATTACAGCACACCCTAAAATGGAGCGAGCCCATAGGACACCCCACAGCGGTGGTTCTCAACATTCCTAACGCTGCGACCCTTTAGCGCAATTCCTCATGTTGTGGTGACGCCCAACCACAAAATTATTTTCATTTCCACTTCATAACTGTGATTTGTTACTGTAATGAATCTGATACGTAATATCTGGTATGCAGGATATCTGATATGTGACCCCTGTGAAAGGGTTGTTATTTGGCTTCAAAGGGAGTCGCGACCCCGAGGTTGAGAACTGCTGCTCTACAGAAAGCAATGCTCTACTTTGAACTACCCAGTGAGCTAGCAATAGACATATATGACTGCAACGCAGATGGTGAAAGTGAGAAATCTAAGTTCTGGATTTCATTTTAATTCACTCAAATTTGATGTAAATGTCACCTGTTTCTTGTATACCGTGTTGGATAGTAGAGCTCTAGAAGGTCATGACCACCTATATTCAATAGTTTATACGTTAAGGTCCACTAGAAGGGATTCCCTCCCAAGAATCCTTAGAATTGCTTTTGTTTGCTTCCTTGGAAGCCTCTTCCATTATCAGGTATCTCAAGAACCTCAGTCTGTATGAGGACATAACATTTTGGAAGAGACATTAATCGAAATCAAATTCTAGTCAGGGTATTGTCAGGTATGTACAGGAGTCTATATTCAAACACTTGAATCATGAGGTCATTCACAGAAATAGGTACCTTGCCATTTACCACTGGAGCAGTAGCTCAGAGATGAAGGCCTTAACGGAGTTGTATGCAAGGCAGGCAGCCGAGAAAACAGCTTGGTCAGTAAAGTGCTTGCTAGGGGAGAAAAAAACCCAGGCATGGTGGTGCACTTTTGTGATGCATTGGGTTAATATATCCCTGAAGCTCAATGGCCTGGCAGCCTAGCCAAATCAGGAAGCCTGGGGGCCCAGTGAGAGAACCTCTCACACTAGGGTTATGACTTCTGAAAAATAAAATCTGAAGATTATCTGGTCTCCACACACATACCCATGCACTCACACATGAATACACACAGCACACACACGAGTTGAATATAAAACAAAACTCAGATAGATTCCCTAGGCAGCATCACTAATCACTAGGGAAAATATTATTTGGCCACCGACTGCTTCGGCAAATCTGGATGGTCATCTAAAAATCGAAAGAGGCGACTGATCGAGGAATTGATGAATAGCTAAACATATAGGCAGATATTTAATCAAAACCTACAAATTTTAGACAAAGTAATTCTAAGTAGCTCAAATATTCCATCTTAAAAAGTAACCTTAACAAAGGAAATCAGTGTGGCAATACCTCAGGAAGATGGGGATCAAACTACCTCAAGATCCACTCTGGGACATATAGCCAAAGAATCCTACACCGTACCACAGAAACACTTGTTCAATCATGCTCACTGTTGTTCTATTCATAATAGCCAGAAATTGGGAACAAACCAGATGGATTTAAAAAAAAAAAGGATAAGGAAAATGTGCTACAACTTATGCAACTGGATACTGGTCAACCATTAAAAAGAATGAAACTTGCAAGTAAAGGATGAAGCTATAAAAAGAAGACATTCTGAGTTAGGTGTCCAGAACCAGAAGGACAAATATGGTATGGTATTTATTTATATGTGGATGTTGTCTGTTAAGTCAATGAAAACCAAATTACTGTCCATAGAACAACAGAGAATAGTTATAGCATATGGAACTAGGTAGTATAGGTGGATCTCTTAGGGAAAGGATGTAGAATAGAATAGATAAATAGTTCCACCCCGCCCCACACATCTATCCATAACTATTCTATGCCCATGTCCTAGCAAGGTCTATCTGTGCCCCCCCAGTCCCTTATTCAAGTAGAGAGGCAGAGGGAAGAGGGAATGAGGAAGGGAATGTGGGGAGAGATAACTAACATTAACAGCAATTTGAGGTGTAGTATGGGAAGCTAATAGAGTAGACACTTCCTGAAATAGATACACAGAGGAAGGCGACCTAAATGAAATCACCAAAATAACCAGGCAGACTTAGCCCCAACGGGGTACCTCCTCTCACCAAAGTGAATTTTTCAGTGCAGCAAATAGTCTACGTTTAAGTGATTTGTTTGCCATCCTGTAGGAACCCCCTTGCAACCCAGGCTGTTGATGAGATTATAGTTTGCTCTCCACAAACTGAAGACAACACCCACACATCTCACTGAACACAGAGAAGTTAAGCCAGTGCCTATATGAGCCTTCACCCCTACATGCTAGTATCTTTTATACAGGAAGGTACTCTGCAAACTACCAAAGGAGAACCACAAACACCAACACAGCAACAAATGCTCAGAGCTACGGTGGTGTCCTGCCTACAAACTATACTAGGGACATGGTGACACAAAGCTTGTAGGAGTAACCAGCTGATACCTAATTTAACTTAAGGCCACTCCATGAGACTGCTTGGGAGAGGCACCATTCCGCAGATTGGAATCCTGAACTGGAGACGTGTAGAGCGGTAGCAGGGCCCACATGGAAGTGGATGCATTTATTCTCTTTCTGCTCCTGACTGTGCATGTAATTTGCTCTTTCACCTACCTCTTTGGCTTCTGAACTCTGATGGACCATGCATCACCTGGCGCTATGAGCTAAAATCCAATTGTTTTCAGCATAAGTTCCCCTTGCCAGAGTATTTTATCACAACAGGTTATGAAACTAGGACAGGACCTAATGAGCAAAACCATAATCACAACAGAAAAAAAAACATGAAAACAAAAATGCATTCTTCATAAGGACAAGACAAACTAATCTATCTGGATGCTATTCTTTTTTTCTTTTTGGAGAGCAGTGTACCTACAGCTTGGTGCCTCTGACAAGGCTGGGGTCCAGACATTTGTTGGATTCTAAAGATATAAATGGCTCTCCTTTGGAGAATAATTTGTTATTAATAATAGATAAACGTTCTAGCCATTCCCTTGTGTTGGGTATTATCAAGCATGAGTTAATGCAGTTAGCCCAATGAAGTAGGTACTACTGTTATAGGTACTGGCTTTGTGAAAAAACAGGCAGTTTGGATGCTGTCCTAGATCTCCCAGTCAGTTGCAGGCAGTTCTTTGTTTTTCCTCAGGGCAGGGAACCCCGATTGCTCTTTGGGCTGACGAAGGAGGGGGATTTGATTGGGGGAGGGGGAGGGAAATGGGAGGCAGCGGTGGGGAAGAGACAGAAATCTTTAATAAATAAATAAATATATAAATTTATTTTTTAAAAAACAATTTTTATTTTACATACCAATTCCAGTTCTCCCTCCCATCATTCCACTCCCCCACTTCCCCTCACCCCACTCTCTTCTCAGAGAGGGTGAGGCCTCCCATGGACAGTCAACTTGAGGCAGGATCAAGGCCCCCACCCCGCCCCATATCTAGGCTGAGCAAGGTATCCCTCCATAGGGAATGGGCTCCAAAAAGCCAGTTCATGCTCTAGAGATAAATACTGGTTCCACTGCCAGTGGCCCCACAAATTGCCCAAGCCACACAATTGTCACCCACATTCTAAAGGCCTAGTTGGGTCCAATGCAGGTTCCCCAGATGTTAGTCCAAAGTCAGTGAGCTCAACCAACTCGGGTCAGCTGTGTCTTTGACCCTTTTGCTCATATTATTGCTCCTCCCTTTTTACTGCTGGACTCCAGGAGCTTTGTCCAGTGCTTAGTTGTGGATCTCTGCATCTGCTTTCCATAGGTTACTGGTTAATTGATGACAATTAAGAAGTCATCAATCTGATTATAGGGGAAGGGCAGCTAAGGCATCCTCTCTATTGCTTAAGGTCTTAGCTGGGGTCATTGTTGTGAATTCTTGGCAATTTCCCTAGTATCAGGTTTCTCACTAAACCCATAATGGCTCCCTCTATCAAGATATCTCTTTCCTAGTTCTCCCTCTCTGACCTTTACACAACTCGACTTTCCCAGTCCTTCATGTTCTCTTTCCCGCTCCTCTTTCTTCCCGCTCTACTCTCTTTCCACCCTCCAGCCTTCCCCCATGCTCCCAATCTACTGGGGAGATCTTGTCTATTTACCCTTCGGGGTGGGGAGGGAAATCCATACATGTATCTTTTAGGGTCCTCCTTATTTCCTGGCTTCTCTGGGTTTGTGGACTCTGGGTTGGTTATCCTTTGCTTTATGTCTAATATCCACTTAGGAGTGAGTACATACAATGTTTGTTTTTCTGTGTCTGGGTTACCTCACTTAGCATGGTTTTTTTCTAGTTCTGTCCATTTGTCCAGGCATTTATTTTACAGAATTACCGGCACATTCACAGAAAGTATAAATAGAAGGTTCTTCACCCAGGCATTGTTTACAAGAGGAGAAATAACAAACATTCAGCAGTAGGGTATGGTTAAATAAATTCTGATATATGCACACGATAAAGTATAATGCAGTTATAAAAGGTCAACTGATATGAGTATCTGTGAGACATATAGTATAAAGAAGGCAAAACCCCCTACCGGGTTGTCTTGTCCAGTCTCGATATGAGGGCTTTCCCCTTGTCTTACTGTATGTCATTTTGCCCTGTTTGGCTGTCCTTTCTTGCTCTTTTTAAAAGAGGAAAAGGAGGGAGAGTGGATTTGGAGGAGAGGGGAGGTGGGGAGGGGAGCTAGAAGAAGTAGAGAGAGGAGAAATTGTGGTTGGAATGTGTTGTATGAGAGAAAAATCTGCTTTTAATACAAAAAATGAAGGTAAACTCTTTATATTGTTATGTACATAGTAAAGTAATATCAAAAGATGTATTTTTGCATATCCAAAAGAAAACGTCTACAGAAGAGACTAACTAGACTGTGTGCTTATAACATATTCAGTGAGAAGAAGGGATGTGCGGAGGGGAAGAAAGGTTGTCACTAAATACATTTTAATATTAATTAATTTTGAGCCACACAAATATATGTTTAAAGCATGCCAATTACTTGAATTAGAAATTAGGAACATATCTTAAGAGAAAAATAAGATGTTGTTCATTCTAAAGTTATGTAAATGAGTAGCAGTGTTCGGAGCTAATGTTTGCATTTTAAGAGTAATTTTTCAGGAAAATGAAGGCCTAATTATTGATTAACAATGGTTGATTGCATGGCTGTAACAAGCTGAGAAAGTTTCATTTTAAAGATGTACCCCACGAATATTTCTGAATAACAAAGAGGAAAGGAGTGCTCTACAGAGAAGCCTGATGAACACCTTCACAAAAGACTAAGGAGGGCATCACCACTGCTAAGACACAGAAAGATTACATACTGCCTAATGGGAATTGATGAGAGAGTCACAGAATCACTTGAGTGAAATCTCAGGTGCTAATAACGATAGTACAATCCTTAAGAAATATCCAACGTTAATACTGGAGCCTTCTACAAAACAGCTGCTCCATGGCCTTTGAAGGCATGATGATCATGAAGGGGAAGAGAAGAAATTATTCCAGAAGGAGGAAGCCTTGAGGTGCTGTTGAGAGCAGTGTTAAACTCTATGAGACCTTGCATGGCGTCTGAACATTAGATGCTGGGAATGGATCAGGTGGAAGCTACTGATCTTGGCAGGTATCACATGGCTATGGAGGAGAATGGCAGAATGGCTATGTTCATAAAGACACAACTGTTCTGATGTCATGGCTATAAGGTTTGCAGCTTACTCCTCAATGGTCCAAGTGGTAAATCAAAGAGCTTGAGCAATATTTAAAAATGTTCTGACATCAGTAATTTTGAGATACAAAATTGAAATAAAGGCACGTATCTTCCTGTCCTAACCCATGCAAAAGTTCTCCACTGGACCCTGGGCAAACTCCAAGGTGGGCAGAACATACTGTATCCCTTCATTCTTCCTTCTGCAGCCAGCAGTTCTCTGTTTATCCTCTAGCTTCAAATGATTTAGTCAAACCGCTAAAACCTGCTGAGCCTATTCCCTTCTCAGAATCATGGATCCGACTTTTTTATATATATATATATATATATATATATTGAATGCTATGCTCCAGAAATTGAGCCAAAGGTCTCCTGCCATTAACTTATCTCTTCTCAATGCTGTCTACCTAGGCACCCCACACACATGTCCTTTTCTCATCTCTATATATAGAGTTCCCAATCATATCAAACTGCTTTATTTTCTTCATAGCATAAACACAGCACAAACGTCTATCTAAAATCATCACAGCCATTTAGTGTCTTGTTCTACTTGTTTTCAAGCTCTTTCTGGTAGATTATAAGTTCCTTAGAGACAGACATTCTCAGTCTGATTTGCTGTGGATTATCTTCCTCCTGATGATTAAAAGAACTAATACCTACTGATGTGCCCTATTTATTAGTAACTATATCTATTGATTGACTTTCTAGACCTTGTTTTCCTCTATAAGAATGGGATTTGCGGCTAGAGAGATGGCCCAGCAGTGAACAGCACTTGCTACTCTTCAGAGGACTGAAGTTTGGTTCCCAGCACCAATATCAGGAAGGCCAAAACCACCTGTACCTCCCGTTCCGGGAGATCCAACTCCCTCTTCTGCTCTCCGAAGGCACGTACATCCATGGGCACAGAGCAGCACTGGACTCTCATATACACATAATCTTAAAAAATAGAATGAAGTTTTTAACGATTTGATGTGTGCATTCAATTATTATCTACCTCATAGAATTATCCACTGAAAACAATTAACACCATGTTGGCATAAAATATGCAACCAAAAAAATATTGAACTTGCTAACAGAAGGAAAGTACCAGTTTGGGCCTAGAATATATTCTGTATTTTTTTTAAAATAAAATCTTGTTTTACTTCTATTACATGTGTACTGGGATAAGTCCATGCATGTGCACCACATGAGTGCCTGGTTCCCAAGGAGGCCAGACGAGAATGTCAGATCCCCTATAACTGGGGTTCCAGACAGCTGTGAGATGCCAAGTGGATATGGGGGATTGAACCAGTGTCTTTGCAAGAGTAACAAGCAGTCTTGACTGGTGAGCAATCACTTCGGCCCTCTGGTAAGTATTTTAAAACTTGAATGGTGATGTGCTCACAAATTTCTCCCCATTTGACTTTCCAGTTAACAAAAGATCTACTACCCGAAGCCTGAAGATTCACAACAAATCAAAATGTACTTACTAGAAGGATAACTGTCTAAGAAACAAACGAAAGCTACCTGCAATTTTTCTTCCTTTGAGGTAAGAGCTCACCACAGGAAACCCCATCTGACCTTGAACTTGTGTTCACTGTCCCAGCCTCACCAGAGCTGCCTACAGGCATAGACTACCATGTCAACTTGGCTTCCTTTTTAAGAAAAATTCAATACTAATAAATAATAAAGTTGTTCATGCTTTATGAGATATGTTTGAGGATATTATTATCTAATATTTCACACATTTGTACTGTAACTTAGCAAAGTTTATTACTCAAAGTTCTATATTTAAAAGTAAGTTTTTTTTAAAAGAAACTTTTTTTAAAAGGAAACATTATTTCTGGGTGTTCACAGATAAAGAATGGCTAATGTCTAATTAAGGTTACAAGTTAAGGACGAGCGAATCAAAGCCCTCTGCAGGCTCCTGGCTCCCTGTGTGTTATTGCTCTAAGCATAATCAAATATTTATTGAGTGTCCAAGCAGAGCTGCAAGTGAAAGAGATATGTAAGACAGACCCTCAGGGCACATTTTTTATTAACAAAATGTTTAAATTAAAAAGAAATTGAATCTCTGTTGAGTGTCTGCATAGGACAGATGTTTAAGCTATTATACTTGTGGCAGGAGGATTCCACAAAGAAAATCACAAATCCAAATACCAGACATAGAAGGTTGTTTTAAATACTGAAAAAAAAAATATATGAGGCTAGAATTTTAAACTACTCTTTTTACTTATCCATCTGTTACTTTTCCGATTACAGTGAAGACAGGGACGGAAAGGGTTCTGGAGGAAGGCAGAGGTTGAGATCCTCCATTGGAAAAGGAGGAATAACAGAGATCTGCAATCTACGCTGGGCTTCACCCTCCTCCTGCCCTCTTCCACCCAAAAACACAGAGATACAGAGGCTGCTGTCAACACTACCAGGATCACCCACCCTCACTCCGGAGTAATAAACAGTTACTCCCATACATAATTTCTCACTGGCAATATTTTAGAAATACTACTTTTTTAAACCTCTAGGATCTGCTAATGAGTTTTTTTTTTTTTTTTTTTTTTTTTTTTTTTTTTTTTTTTTGCCAAAATGGCAGGAGCCATTTAGGGTTTAAGTTTTTATTTGCAAAAGAAATGCCAATGTCTGTATATTCCAAAAGAAATACCTTCAAAAATAAAAACCTGGTCATGAATATGCTGTATAAAAGTGGCTGGTCTTGTAGATAATTTGGAGTTTTACCTCTAGTTCCTTTGTTTTTTTTTTTTTTTTTTCACATCCTCCATGTTGGGATTTAGCAAGATTCCTGAAATTGTACTCTACTGGTTTTGAAATAGCCAGAGGAGAAAGACAGAAATACAGGAGCTGGAGAGACAGCTCAGCCATTAGGAGCACTTGCTGCTCTTGCAGTGGACCCAAGTTCAGTTCCCAGCATCCACATGAGGTAGCTCACAGCCATGAGCAACTCCAGCTCCAGGGATCTAATGCTGACTTCTGGCCTCGGAAGCACCTCCCCACACATACACAAATGAAAATCTTTCTCAAAAGGGCGACAGCGCAAAAGAAATTAAGCATGGGAATTAAGGCTGGCTAAATTAACCGGCTCTGTGGCCATCTCCCCCATAAAGGAAACATGGACCAGACAGCAGTAGATCAGAACGGATTGATCAACGTCATGGCAACTGATATAACAATGGAGCTGAGAAGAAAGTTGGGATCACGTGGTAAAGTCAAGATGAGAGAAAACTGAAACACTACTCAAAAGACGGGACACAGTCGCTGCTGCCCTGAGGAAATCAAACTTTCTCATGGGTCTTCAGAAAGGAAAATGGTAAAATGCTCAGTGCTGTCAATGCTAAGCTGAAGTAGAATCGTGCTGCACCTTCAAGTGGTCTTTATTGTACATCGATGACATAGGACCAAGAGTAGCTTAGCTAAAGTAAAATCCGCCAGCACTTCTTATGAACAGTCTGCATAGACTAAACTGCATTAAAATATTCATCACAGAATCATCCCACTGGACTGGAGTGCCTCGCAGGGAAATGAGGAGATACACTTTATATTTTGAATTCTGCCTCCTCTCCTTAAAAACAGATCTATTACAACATTGATGCTGGAGGAGTTTTGTACCACGGAGCTAGCCCTCGGGCCCCGTCCTCGGTTTTTTTTTTCTTTCTTTGGAACACTATTGAAAAGTCTAACAAGCAAACATGCAGCTACCCCTCTCTACATTTTGATCCAGAAGAATGCTAAGCACGATGTACTCACCAAAAGAGTTCTAAGATGTTTTAAAATTTACACATCAACGTTTTAATAAGTGACTTGAGAATACTATAGGAAGCTACTCCTCACTCCCAGCCCCAAGCTCCAAAGTCAGTTCATGACCTCTGCCAGGAAACACTGTGTTCTCAACAGCACATGCAATCCTGAGACTACAATAAGACCCTAGCTTAAAACTCTTTTCCGGGATGCTGTATTAGAGGTGCTAGAGGCACAAAAACAAATGACTAAGAAGAAAACACCCATGTTGAACAATTCCAGACTTAACAGCCTCCTGTCTGTGGACAACTTTCACTACCTCTCATCAGATATTCGCTAGCGTTTCCTCTAAAACCATTTTTCATAAGTTTCTATAAATATGATATATAAATTACTACAAGTCAAGCCAATGAATCCTTGAATGAAACTCTAGCAAAAGAATATTGAAACAAAAGAAATTCATGGCATCCTCGGGTACATTCTGGCTCTTGGTTACAGCAACACTCTCACCCATCCCACAGCCAACTCTTAGATATGTATATGTGAATCCAGATGTTGCTACATATTTGCATGGGAGCAGTTACACTTAGCAGTTCTTATTCTGATCCAGAATCCACACTATCCTGTTCTTGCTTTGTCATGAGACCTAGCTTTTCATGTCTCTGAGCCACGGAACGTATGGTAGCTGGAATAAATCAATTCCGGAAGTGACAGTCCCACTCCGTGGTTGGATCACATGGTGTCTTCTTACAATACTGATCACAAATCCTGAAGGAAATTTTGTGGGAGGCCATTTAGGAGAAATTGATAAAAGTAAATATACAACGAGAAAATCTTCCCTCCCAGTGGACAGGTGCTTTGTGGTCATGGGAGCAAATGGACATGTTGCATGCGGAGCTGCTGAGACACACACCAATATGAAAACAGGCAAAAAGAGGAAATCTGGCTGAAAAATATGACTCGGTGTATAAAGTATTTGCCACCCAAGTGTGAGGACCAGAATTCAGAATCCACGATCTCCATGAACGCCAGGGGATAGAACACAGTGGCAGCCTTCCAGTAATAACAACAGCAGGGAGACAAAGATGGGTGATCCCCAAATCAAGCTGGTTAGCTAGACCAGCAAGTTATAGGTTCAGTAAGAGACCCTGTCTTAAGATAGGAGGTAAAGACTAATCAAAACAAGACATCCACGATCAAGCTCCTCTTGTCACATGCATGTACCTACACGTATGGGAACAAACATACATACATTCAAAACATACATACTTTATAGAGACACACACAAAGAGAGAAGAAAACATGTGTGCACATCATATTAGGAATAAGGTATAAAGAATGAAGTAACAGTTGAATGGTCAGGCAACAGAGGCGAGCCAGCATATATCCAAAAAGGTGCAGCTTTTCTTCCTCCTATCATGGTGACAGCTTAGTACTTTTATATTCTTATCTCCTTGGCTTCCTAGAATCAGAGGGCAGGCAATCGTTCTCCGTGCAGATTTAGCACACCACTAAGAACATTTGGAAATTAATAACCACCATTTGAGGATGAGAGTAAAACATTATTTCAAAAATAGCAAGTCACACAGAGCAAGTAGCAGCCTGAATTAATTTGGTATCTGCTCGGAGCTACTGAAAATGGCTATATGCAAATTCATATTATAATGATCTTATGAAAATGTATTTTTTTTTGCTCACACAAATATAGTACTAAACAGCTATGGCATTATATCGAGATCCAAATTTCAGTCTATGCACATATTGCTAAATGTCAAATGTATTCATATTCATTTATATCCGAATGCTGCATTGAGTGAAAAACTATAAATCATTCATTCCAAAATAAAAATAAAAATAAAAGGATATGCAGCCATATTTAGCACCACAGATGAACTTTATTTATTTTACAGTTAGGTGGGGAAGTGAATAAGCATTTTCAAACAGAAGCTCTGACTGAAAACCAAACTGCAAAGTACACTAGCTCCCACACATCTCCGTTTCTCCTCAGAATATCAGTCGTTCTCACCCTCTCCTTCCTTTCCCATCAATGTGCAGTCTCTGTTTCATTGAAGACCTAGTGAAGACCTCTAGTTGAGCACACAGCATATCCCAGGCCATCATTCAATGTTCTACCTTCATTATTCTTTCTCCAACTGTTTGAGTAGCTGTCTCCTAGGTGGAAAGCTGGTTAAATGCTGAATGGCCCTAATTAGATTGGTTTCTTTCACTCACCCACTGAATTACCTACCAGAAGTCAAGCTATATAAACTTCCTTTCTCCCTTCTCACTAGCTGTTTATTCTTTGATTGTCCCACTATCATTGACCTCTTAATGCTGGAATAAGTCAAAGCCAAGGCCAGGATTTCTTTCTTTATGACTCTCTCTCCCTATTGTCATCTCAGCTAATCCTAGAGTTTCTAATGCTGCCATTTTGCTATCAATTTTTAAATACTGTCTCAATACTACCTCTAAGTGAGGCCCTCCCAAACCCCCAAGGGACTTGTGTGTCTCTCATATATTCTCTTTATAATTCACTACTATAGGTATCCACTTTGATACCACACATCAATCTTACATGCCCAAGTCTGAGTTCCTCATATTACCCTCATATTAAATTCATTCTTCCCAGTGCCTTCCCCTTCCTAATGAATGTGAATTATTTCCTTCATTTACTCAGTCCTCAAAGTGCAGACTCTTTCTAACTTCCCTAATCTCACTGTAAACAACCCAGCAACAAAGAGCTCTTCCTCACAAAGATACTCCAGGTGTGACCACTCCACTTCTTTTTCACACCACCAAGAACAGTTTTAAGTGAGTAATTACTTGGATGCTTTTCCTCACCATCTAACGTGTAGGATTCATGAGGACCAGTCTTCTTGACCTTCCTCCTCGTCCTTCTCCTGCCTAGAACAGACACTCTCACAGCAGCTACTCAACAAAATTCTGTCAGCATTTTGTTAAATAAATATCTCTTCTCAAAATGTCACCTTATTGTGATCTGAAGTGGCAGATTTCTAAGCTGCTTCTTCTTCTTTACTTGCTTTATTTCTCGGTGTTGAGAGCCATCATTTGCCTCTCATCAGATAGAAAGGAAAAAGTTAGTTCAGCCGCCTGTCCACAAGGTAACAAGGAATCTGTTCTCTATCTGTCTGTCTCCAATTAACCCTTCTCTGCAATCCACCACTACCTCTTCGGTTCAAGATCTCACTAGATCTACACAAAATATGGAGTTTCCTTTCCTTTAGCTGATGAGAAAGGCTCCCAGCCCAACTGCTTCCATCCTCCTGGTAGTTACATCCCCTCAGTTCTCTGGTCCCTTCAGCCCACGCATCCATCTAGATTCCCCCAATTTGGCATGCGTTTTGAACTTATACCACCTTTAATAATATCTATTTTCCACATTCTCCCTACATGTCAATGAGCAATGTATTTGCCATTTACAGGACCTAACACAAACATCACTTCCCCATTGCATCAAAATAAAAACGGCTAACAACTACTGTGTGTGTATGCTATAATGGAAGCAATTTACTAGCACTGTGACATTCAATCTTTAAACAAGTCTACTAGAAAGATACTAGTAATTTCTATTAAAAAACATGATGTAAAGAGAGGCTAAAATTATTAAAAATTTTGTCCTACAAGAGTTGTTTGCAAGTCTATCTAATTCCAAAGCATAAATAACAAACCTTTCAATGAACAGCCGATTTGACTTTGAAATAAGCATTCTGCTTTTAGGAAGCAGAATCAAAACAACTCATTGGTTGTTTTGAGATAAGAAGTTCAGACCACAAACTCTAACAAGCGCCCATTTTACAATAAGCTGGGTAGTAAGTCCAAAAATTCACGTCAAACACAGATATATATATACATGTCAGTGGTGGATATATCTATGCAAGGAGCAAAAATGGCCACAGTGCCATTATTAGCTAGCTCCCATATACAGTAACAAGAAATGTAAAAAAGATTAGAGCCTTGTTATTACTTACTACTCAACCCAGTTAAAAGTCACCTGGTGTATTCAGCATGACCTTTACAGTGATACACTGCTGCTGTCTTTACAAGCAGACATTATTAGCCTCCTAATTTTCGAATACTCGGTAGCAGCTTCATTTCACCTAGCTTCTCATTACAAGTTGTTTATTGTTGTTTATTGGCGTTGCACGCGGCATCCCGCCCTGAACTGGGCTTGATAGAGCCTCCAAAGACAGCCTCAGGAGGACTCCATGGAAATGGCCCCAAGGCTGTCTCCAAAGTGGCCCTGTCTCAGTTGCCATGGTAAACAACTAGGCAGATTGCTATATTCAGTTCGCTGCCAGGTCGCCATGGTGACCACGAAGGCCTGCTCCTTAGAAGGACCTCACAAGGGCAGGTTTCCATGGTGACACCCATCCTGCATATTTCCAAGCAACATCTTTTTGGATGTCCAGTGGCCAGTCATGGCAGATTCATTTGTGGGTGATTCCAGAAGGTTGCTAACAATGCATCATGGCACACGGGGATTTTAGTCTGTATAAAACACAAGACTGTGGTGGGCATACCTATGCGATGAGTGAAAGGACATATAAACACAGGATTTAAAAATGTACATGCGGAATTTTACAAATCATTAAACTAGACAGATCTGTTTTGATGAGTAATAAAGTAAAATTTTAAAACCTGTCAATGAATATACATCAATTTAAAAAAAACTTGCAATGCTTCCCTTAAACATAACTGCTTCATACTTAATTTCAGGATATAGTAGAATAATTAAATTTTAAAAATTCACCAATTTTATAACAACTATGAGGGAATTAAATATAGTGGGCATCAAACATAAACACATACCACACACACACATACCACACACACACAAATGAATATGTTAATTAATTAACTTTAAATTTAAAAAATAACTTAATGTAGGAGGGAAGGCCCCCCAGAACAAATGCTGCCTTTGTAAATCATGTTATTATCCTCTGAAAATGTTAAAGTCTCTAGTATTTACTCGAGTAGAAAATTTTGACTAAGCAGTAGTCTTAAGGAATATTAAAATAATTTAACAAATAGAAAATAAATACTGATGTTCAAATGATTTAATTAAAATTTCTGTATATGTGTCTACTCTTTTATTTTCCTTCCAGTAGACTCTAAGACAACAACACAAACACAAATACAAGCCTGTAGGGAGAATGCTAATTTTCCATTTCTTCTTTCCTCTTTATCACATGTAAAGGAAAATATAAATCTTCCTTTGATCACTAAGCTCCTCCATATATATATATATGTATGTATATATACACACACACACACACACACACACACACACACACACATATATATATATATATATATATATATTCCCCATTATCCTCCTTTGTGGATTCGTTTCCCCAGCTCTGGTCACAGAATTTCAGTTTGGAAAATACACAGAATCAAGAAACAAGAGTGAAGTTCCCAGTCAGATTTTAATGAAGTGTTAGTGTTTTTCACAAGTTGGGTTTGTGGAGATCTCTTGATTTTAGACTTTGGTAAGTTCTCATGAACCAGAGCAGTTACTGAGATTTTTATTCTTTCACTAAATATCTACTGAGTGACTGGCACACTCCACCTCATACGGGCTAGGAATACTCTGTGAACAAATCACCAATTCCTGCCCTTAGAGTGTTTTCATTATAGACAGGGAGAGGAGGCAAAGAGGGGAGAGTTGGAGGAGGACACAGGAGGCTTTGAGAGAATTAGAAAATAAAATTCTACGTTATAAAATGATTAAAGTAAGGAGAAGGGATCAAAACTCACAACTAGGTCCAGTTGGGTAAGCTACAATATAACAGTTTCACAGGGGTTTCAAGGATTCCCTGACCACCGATTTGACCAAGTGTACTAAATACCAATCTAAATATTTGTTTAAACTGAAAAAAATTCTTCATAGAACATCCAATACAAGTTAATGATGATGAGTGGATTTCCTTAAGTTTTCACAGTGGAGTAGAGAGGACTGTGACAGACAACAGCTTCGGCTCCAACACTACTGTGTTGCAACAGCACAGCTTAGGCAAACTCTCCCTGCCAACGCCATCCTCAGTCATAAAGATACAAATTGGAATTCTACTGCTAATGTTGAGTGGAAAATTCACCAAAATATCAATACTAAAATGCTATGAACGCAATGACATAACATCAGAAATTCAGTCACTCTAGAGTATCCAGCAAAAAAATAAATACATAAATTGGACAGGTGCTATGAAAAAAATGTTGGTTGAAACTGAGAATTGATGATGAGGTTTCCCCATGATGGTAAAGCATAAGAATGAATTATAATATACAATTTCATGAGTGAAATTTCCCATGTTATAAAGAAAGGGATTAAATTTAAAAAGGAGATTATCTGCCAAGACACTTGCAAAGTGTGCATTTTTTTTTCACTGAGTACTGATCTGAAATGGTGTTAAGTACTTTTTACATCCACTTCTAACACAGTGTGGCCTTTTGAAATATAGTTCCACATTTCCTTACAGCCCAAGTCAATGAAAGCCACAAAGACAGAGGAACACAAGCGCTAAACTTGAAGACTTACAGGACAGTATGTTAGAGGTTTTTTAGAAGAACTTTGCGTATTCTTTGTTGAATACTAAGAAACAACCACACAACAAAGCTCTATATCCTTAATTCAGTTTTTAGACAGTGCTTTCTAAATGATTTTATCAACAAATTTAAAGACATACCAGATCAGCATCGGCTTTTTTGTAGGTCAGAGCTTCAACTTTGGAGTCCAGTTCTGTTTGTATTTGATCTCTTCTTTTCATAACGCCCTTCATATGAAAATAAAAAGGATAATCAAGCTGGGGTTTCTGTAATATTCTTCTCCCATAACAACTATTTTTATTTTTGAATATTAATAATCATGGGGAATATAGTTCTGATGTAATCAATCATTTGGGGTAATAATATTTTTATAGTTTAGCTTTCTTTACTCTTTAAAATCTCAACTGTAATCAATATTTAAAAATAATCTTTATAAATGTTTTATTATGTTTCCCAAAGCACATTTTATCAGTTTAAGCACTACATGTATGCTGATGGCAAAGTCTTCAAAGAGACCAGAATCAGAATAAGTAAGCAACAAATTCTATCATCCCCTGGTGAATCTGAGGGAGACCTGGGTCACTAACCTGGAAATATCTATAATCATTGGAGCATCTCATTTGACTCCAAAAGGACAGTTAATCAAACTACCAACTATAGCACAAACCAGAGAGCTGAAATATGCATTTCCATCTTAAGAATTTTACTGTAGCCGGGCGGTGGTGGTGCACGCCTTTAATCCCAGCACTCGGGAGGCAAAGGCAGGCGGATCTCTGTGCCAGCCTGGTCTACAAGAGCTAGTTCCAGGACAGGCTCCAAAACCACAGAGAAACCCTATCTTGAAAAACCAAAAAAAAAAAAAAAAAAAAAAAAAAAAGGAATGTTACTGTGTTACTGTAGCTCAAAGTGTGTGAATATTCATCCACTAGCCCAGCTTTGATGAGATATAATGGCTTCTTTGGTTAACTGATAGCCCGAGCTTGTCTTCTTGTATAACTATAACTTCATGTCTCAGTGTACTTAAACTTAAGACACCCTTGTGAATCAATGGAAATGCAGGACCCATGTAAAACTTTACTATATTTTCCCTGTCTTTCAGATTACCTTTCCTTAGGCAACTCAACTTTCTAACAAGATTTAGACTTCAACATCATAGGCATGAGGACTTGTTCCTTGTGGTCATCTTTCCCTGGGCTTAACAATGTTAATTAAGGGGACATTAAATCTGACTCTGGGTAGGCAAACAACTTCACCAGTAACAGAAGAGGTATAATACATGAAGAGACGCTTTACAGAGAGAAGCATCTAGACTTGGTAAGGTGCATGGAAGTCAAAGAACACATGATTGAAGTATATAATGAAATAAATACTTATAAAGCATTTCAATGAAAACTAGAAGGCGCTGGCTTAAAAATGTGTCCAGAGACATATTGAGTCAAGTTTCTCTCCTCACAGAATTGCCTCTCTCTGGTCATTTACAGGTAATTAAGAGCTGCTAGAGCTAAGGGCCTCATGAGGCTATGAGAAATCTATAGGCTGTTAATACTTGCTAGGGAAAGGAGAGAAATTTTCTTTAGTGGTATTACCACTAATAAGTTGTTCATGTTCCTATAACCATCCTCTTTGTTCTTGTAAGCAACCCGATAAAATTTAGTGGTTCAAATCAATGACTCAAGCAAGCAAGCAAGCAAGCAATGAAGCCAATCAATCAAGTAATCAACCAACCAGTAAAAAAAAAAGCATGAAAGTGGAAGTTGAAAAGAAAACTATCATCTGGAGCAATGAAGTTGTGAATATGATGAAAATATACGCATGTATAAAGATGGCATAATGAAGCCAGTTATGCACAAAGATATGCTATGTAAGAAACAAAGTAGATGAAAATTTTTCCTAATCTCGACAAAAACCACAGAAAATTCCATGAATTATCACAAATTTCTTTATAACATTAACTTTGCTTAATGTCAAGATTCCTCTTTAGTGGTTTGAGTAGGTATGGTCCACCATAGACCCACGTATTTGAATGCTCTGCCTATAGGGAATAACACTCTAAGGAGGTGTGCCCTAGAGTAGGTATGGCCTTGTTGGAGGGAGTGCATCATTGTGGAGGCAGTGGTGAGCTCTTACATGCTCAAGTCTGGTCAGTAGGACACAGAAACCTTCTGCTGTCCGTGAATCAAGATGTAGAACTCACCGCTCCTTCGACAGCACCATGAATGCCTGCCAGCTGCTCTGTCCTGCTATGATGATAATGAACTAATGCTCTGAAACGGTAAGCCATACCCAATTAAACGTTTTCCTTTATAAGCACTGCCCTAGTCATGCAGTCTGCCCACAGCCACAGAAACCCTAACTAACACAGCCTATTTTTCCTCTAATCGAAATGACTTCTACTATAATTAAATTCCACATACTTGGGGTATATGTCTGTACTGTACTTCACATTTATAAATATATTTTGAATATAAATATATACTTCATATGATGACACAATTTTCATTATTATTTTTATCAAGATATCGCTACTGATTATTTTAACTTAGATTACAAGATCCCAATATAAAAAGAAGCAAAACAGTAATATAAAAAGTACTGTTTACATCATTGGTAACTATAAGATAATTCAACCATTGAGTAGGTAAATAAGAATGTTTTATAGTAGATATTATGATTTTCCAGGACTTTAATTACACAAGAATTTGCTTTACTGATTCCTATCTTGACTTAGCACAGGGATGGATAAATACTATCTGATTGATGAAAGAAAACCGACAAACCAGATTTTCCTCAAGAATCATGAAGAGATAATAATGAGAGAAAACCAAGAGTTCAGCCAAGGAGATGTGAAGCCTAGGACTCTGATAAACAAGTAGTGTTTGTTTATGGAAGACTTCCCAGAATACAGATAAGAACAGAGTCTGAAAAGTTCATGCAAGATCTAATGACTCTCTCAGAGAAAGCCTAAACATGATAAACGTGTAAACAAGAGAAGGACCTCATGTTTAAAAGGCTATACTACCTTACCTAAATGGAAACAATTTTTGAAAAAAAGATTCCTAGAAATCAGGGGTGTATAACATCAGAAACCAATCATGGTTCCAACTATAAACAGAAGGGACTATATTGGAGTATATGATTAAACTCCCTTGTGGCTAGCCTCTACTATCTCCCTAAAACATTAGACACCAGAAGGAGCCACTGTTCTGTACAACATACTGAGAGCAAAGGGCGATGCAGGGAATAAAATTGCCACTACAGACAGCACTACCAAATGCAAGAATCTGGGAATCTTAAGTTGAACTGAGGAAGAAAAATGTAAAATGTAGATATAAAAAAACAAAAGGTTTTCAAATGGTCAAAGAGAACATTTTAGCTTGAAAAATTTCATTTCAGAAGCAGCCCGAAGGCAAAGCAGATATCAAGCCCCTATTCAATCACTCGCTACATAAAATATACATAATACATATTAAGTATGTTCTAAAATCATAAATGATACAGGAGAGTAACTCTCGGGGAAATAAATCTATAAGACATACAAGAGAAATATTTTAAAATAAAACATTTAAGTGCTAGAAGACTGGTCCTGAAGTAAATCTTAATTGAGGATGCTTTGGATTGACAACAATCATATAAATTATTGGTGCTGCTATTGAGTATTCTAATCCTCTCCTACATGGCTTTCCAGTCATTGATTCATGGATGCTGTGAATCAACAGATATCCCTCGGGCATCTACATGTAAAACATCCCATGAGGACAGGAAAGAGTAGTGGAAACACAGAAATAGGATCAAGCAGGGAATAGCAGTGAGACTCTTGCTAGAGTGGCTTACCATTAGCATCTCACTGTAGAGCACGTACTCATGGACGACAGGGAGCAAGACCTCTGACAGCCCGGACATCCGCTTCTCAGTGGCCTTACAGCACTGCTCGATGCAGTTGGCGATGCCTTTCAATGTGTCAACCAGGTCTTCTTCTGACGCTGACCACACAGTATGAATGGGGCCATACTCTTTCATTTCATCCAAATAATCTAAAACAAAGAAGTGACAGCCAATTTACATTTTCATACCTATTTTTATTTGTATTTATTTGGTTGGTCATGGAACTGTGTGCTACATGTGTTCGTGCATCCACTGAGACCAGAAGAGGGTGCTGGGACCCTTGAGGATGGACAGATTTGCAAGCAGTAGTGAGCCAACATCCTCTGGGAGAGCAGTAAGTACTCTTAAATGCTGAGCCATCTGTGCAACCCTTTAAAATGTTTTTCTTTTTCAAAATTCCTGTATCATAGACAATATGACAGGACATTGCTTCATTCCATACATTCACACTTGGATATAAGCAAATGCTTATATTATCATTAGTTAGTATAATACCATCATATTAACTAACCAGCTATCTCAGGTTGTACAAGTCAGTTTTTGAAGTTCCACTCTCTAGGTATAAACAAAATTGGATGTTTTCACTGTCCAGGATTGGAAAAATATATCATACAATCATCACAGCTATTATAAACTTCCACCTATCATATACCTAAGTATATCAGCGCCTAAGTATGTCCTAAACAAAATCTGTCTTTCTCCTTTTCTTTTAACTATATACACTTTCCAGTAGTAATCATGGCCCACTGACTAAGCAAATCTACAGGGTTCCTCCCTATACTCTCAAAGAATCACTGTAAACACAATGATACTCTTTACATTTAATCTTCTGTCTATGTGGTACACCGAGATCTATTCTACGAAGTGAAGCTACTACTAGCACAACTTATTTTTTCATGATCAAGTGAACTCAAGAAGTTTCAAAATAATAAAGACATGAGTGATCTTATGAGGATAAAGGTGTCAGTGTAATTTCTTAACTTCACTCTTCTGAGTCTAGGTTCATCTTTGGGAAAGAGTGAAGACACTAAACCAGAAAACAAGACCTTTAACAGTTCTGTTCTCAGGCTGTGTGCTCATTGATGGTTATTGTTAGGTAGCTATTCTTACCAAAGAGCCTTCTTTAAATTACTCAGCATTCAACTCACACCGATATGCCAACATTTAGTAAGTTCCCCTGGAATTCAACTCATAATATATGTCTCAAGTACACTGTGCAGTCTGCTAGGCAGGCACAGTTGCAACCTCTTCTTTAGTCCACAGCACAGAGAAGCAACGCAACATGTGCTCAACAGCATTCTGCCAAATAAACTGGGGAGCAGAAAAGAAAAGAAAAGAAAGCCAAGCATATTTTTTTAAGTGGAGAATGAAAAACATCAAAAGAGAAATTGTCCTCAAATATTTCCTAATGTGGATATGAATGAATGACCTGCACAGGTGAAGACTCCAAAATTCCCAAAGGACTCTCCATTAATTTGAGTGGAATCTAGTCCTCCAGGTCTGTTAAGTGGGCTTTATCTCTTTTTTCATTTTTTTAAATCAACATTTCTCGTATAATATAGTTTGATCATATTTTACCTTCCCCAAATCCCTCCTGGCCTTAAATAATGAGAATTCTCCAGGACAGGCTGGAAGCAATCACTTCAACAACAAGAACTTGACATGACAAAGTCTGTCAGGATCAAGGTTCCTTCACAAAGAGTAAAGTCTACTAAACATCCTCTTTGCCAGTAATTTCAAAGCTTGTGGACACCCTTATCACTCTTACGTGTCAATAATTTCCACAGAATGCTTTGAGTTGCTACCCAGCCTAACTGTGTATCCAGAACCTGCTTCAGAGTTCTGCAATCACAGAATCTAGCTAAAATCATTAACTTCCGGAGAATAATAAAAACAGTAAACCCGGTATAGGGCTGCATAACGGACTCCTAGCATGAGGTCAGCTAGACAGAATACATTTTGAGATCCCATGCAAAGAGGAAAGAAAGAAAAGAAAGGAAGGAAGGAAGGAAGGAAGGAAGGAAGGAAGGAAGGAAGGAAGGAAGGAAGAAATGGAGAGGCAGAAAGAAAGAAAGAAAGAAAGAAAGAAAGAAAGAAAGAAAGAAAGAAAGAAAGGAAGGAAGGAAGGAAGGAAGGAAGGAAGGAAGGAAGGAAGAAGAAATGAAAACATAAAGAGGATCAAACCCAATGATTAAAGTGCATCCAGTCACTACATAATGAAGACTGCACATCTTCTAGGAAAATAATTGCGGTTTTTAAAAAAATATTTCTTTGTTAATTCTCTGTATGTTTCAGTATGTATATGTGTAAGTGAGTGTGCTCATCCATGTGTCTGCACATGGAGGCTAGTGGTTTATGTTTGGTGCCTTCCTCGATGACTTTTGCCTTTGATTTTCAGGCAGGCAGGATCTCACGGCGAATCTAGAGCTCCCCTGCCTTTGGCTAGGCTGACTAGGCAGGGAGCCTCTCCGATCCACCTGTCTCTCCTCCTCAGCTCTGGGGCTACAGAGCTACAGATGGCGAGCCTTTGTGCCCAGGTTTGCATGGTTTCAGAAGAGAGAAACTCAGTTTCCCACACTCCCGCAGCAAAGTGCTGCAACCACTGAGCTGTCTCCTACTTCCAAACTCCTTTTGCCCCTTTACATACATTTCTTTATTTATCTGGGGAGCGGTGGAGCACATCTGCCACAGGGCGCCCATGGAGGTCAGAGGACAACTTGAAGAAGTGGATCTCTCCGTTGCCCACACGGCAGCTATCGACATAGTACAGACCAGAAATAAGATCAAATTTCCCTCTGCCTATCTGCAAGGGCCTTACAGTTTAATGACAGATGTAGACAATCAAGAAATTAACAAATAAGCCATCGGTACATTAACTTCTGTTGGTATGTGACCCTTCGTCTCCACTACCAACATGTATTAGAAAACATGTTTGCTGATTCAGCTGTCTCTTGTAGTATTAAAATTAGAAAATAAAAGTCATTTAGGAATAGGAATAGAACTACTGAAAACTAAAGATTAGCCTGATCTGTAAGTGGCAGTTAATAGGAAAGTCTTTATGACATGCATTGAAGGAGTTAACACATCATTCTGCTCCCAACACCACTAGTAAAACACTAGAGAATATGAAAACTGCAACTCCTAAAATGTCATTCTTTCACTTCTGGGTCAAGTTGAATCTTGATACTACCATGGTAGAACTAACTTCAAAATCTCCAGCTCAGAGCTAGAGTTGCCGTCATGGTCTACACACAGAAGCCAGAACAGCTAGAGCTCCACAGAACCAAATGAAAAGTGGCCACGACTACCTAAAAACACTTAGGAAATGTGTGTATGTGCGTGTAGGGTGTATATGTGTGTAAGTGTGTGTGTGTGTGTGTGTGTGTGTGTGTGTTTGGACTGGTGCTCATGCATGAGTGTGCGGGTGTGAATGTGGTGGGGGTGTCAGAAGTTAACCTTGGGTGCTGTTCTTTAGGAAGTAATTACTTTGTTTCATGAGCAGGGTCCTTGAGTGGGACATTAGGATTACTGACTCAAACAGGTCTATTGGACAATGATCCCCAGAGATCTACCTGCCTCTGTCTCTCCAGCACCAGGGTTCTATGCTTATGCCACTACCCCCAGGTTTTTATGCTCATACTACACACAGGTTTTTATATTGCTGCTGGAAATTGAACTCAAGTCCTCATCTGTGAATGTATGTTAAGCACTTTATAGACTGAGCCACGTCTCCAGTTTCTGAAAATTTTTCAATGGATGGCACAGCATGAGTGATAATTTACAAGTAAAATTGTAAGAGGGTCAACCACACCACATCCCACACCACAGCAGCCAAAATGGAGATCCAAAAGAGGTCGAACATCTGTATGACCAGTCTTAGGTGACCCGACGTACCCCTTTCTTCCTTGTAAATTCTCTGAGATATTTTATCTATCAAATTGATTTTCTGGCTAAACGTCTCGATGAAGTTGTTCATTTCCGTGAACTCATCCGGCCGGTTCCTCACTCCTCTCATGGAGGAAGCCACGGCTCTGACTGTCTGCCCCATCCTGCTCAGCAAGCCAGGCCCTTGCTTCTTATAAGAAGACAGTTCCTAGAAACAAAAAGAGAAAGGAGTGTGGTGTGTCAATCAGCAGCATCCCACAGTGTGGTGAGTCAATCAGCAGCATCCCACAGAGCAGCAAAGAGTGAGACAGAGACAGCAACACACTGCACTGTGTGTCTTTTAAAGCACATGCATTTGAGGCATCTAAATTTATTTTTGGTAACATCCTCCCACGCTCCAGTCTACTGGATAAATAGTTCATTTCAAAGCACTTGTGTAAATCAGGTGGGCAGTCTTTTCTCAAAGCATGCATCTTTAAAACAACAACCCTGGGATCAGGGATCAAGAAGATAGCCAAGAAGTCCATGATGTGATAGGAAATCTATATTTCTTTCTTTTCGATTTATGTTTATGTTACGTTCATGTGGGTGTGTTTGCCTGAATGTATATATGTCTCACATTCATGCAGTGCCCTTAAAAGCCAAAAGAGGGTGTCAAATCCTCTCAAACTGAAGGTGCAGACAGTTGTAAACTGAACTCAGATCCTCTGCAAGGGGAGCAAGTGCTCTTAAATATTATCTCTCCAGTCCCCAACCTATATTTTAGAGCAGGTATTCCATATAAAAATGATCTCAAGATGATTTCTTAGGGCCCACGTTAATAGTGAAAAGAGTGGAAAGCTTGATAAATTTTTTCAAGTATAATAGCAGATTATTTATTGAGAGCTTGATATGCTCCAGTAACTACAAGCATGGTCTTAAAAGTACAACTGAGAATACACCCATGTTCTATTATCTTCCTCATTTTCAAAGGGAAATAGCGGCACAGGTAGAGCGAGTTCAAGATGTGCAAGCAATTAAGCAATGGGAGGACGTGGGCGTGGATCACAGCAATCTGAATTTAGAGGTTCCGCTGATCCACTGCTCCACAGGACACACTGTGCCTCCTTCAAGTTCTCATCTTAGTTTATAAGACATTCTCCGATCACGGCTCTTCACCCAAGTGGAGTGGGAAAATTGGGATGCCACCTCCGCTGACTGGCTGTCTGCAGAGGAAGCTGTTTAATAAGACACGTAGCTAGTTATTTCAGAGTTAACATGGCAGAGAGAGCTACAGACAAAAACAACAAAAATAAACAAGAACACGCTATAAAAGGCTATGCAGCCCACGAAAATCATCCCTTGAGAAATACAGTATGATTAAGTGAACAACAAAGCAAACAGAACTCATGGATTTTGAGAAGGGCTGCAGTGTTTGTGACACGTGTTTGTTTGGGATCAAATAAATTGGGGAGCAAAACACATAGGCGATATATATACAGAAAGGAAGGAACTCAAGCTGGAAGCTGAAGGAAGATCTGCTTGTTTAGCAGAGGGGGGAGTGGGCAGAGCTTGTATCTTAAAGGGACAGGGCAGACCATTACAGTCATTCCTGAAGAAGTTGCTCAAGGGTCTTTAACAAAAAAAAAAAAAAAAAGCACAATTGACTAACACACATCAAGGACACCTTTAACTAATGTGTAAAGGCAAGAAAGAGGGAGGATACAAGCTTTTGCACATGTGAACACTAAGGGAGTCTTATGAATATAAAATAGAACCACTTACCGAGGCCTGTGCAGTGAGGAAAACCTTGAAATCTTCATTAAATGTTAAAGTTGGATGATCAGCGATCCTGTTCAGAAACTTATGCAATGCCTTCCTGCGGGTTTCGATGAAGTCATCGTTGAAACGTTCCACCATCCCTTTCACGATAAACTTTTCTGGCAACGGCTGAGACCAAAAATAAAAACAATAACATCTGAGAAAATATGGGTTTGACAGTGGAATAATTGGGGGTGGAGATGGTGACAGGCTACATGGGGGAGGGCAGACAAAACTAAGTTTACATGCCAATATATTAAAAAAAAAGAAAATATGTATTTAAAAAAAATCCATCTGAGGGTTAGTAAGATGGCCTAGTGGGTAAAGGCACTTGCTGTCAAGTCGGACAACCTGAGTTTCATTCCCAGGATTCACATGGTGGAAGACCAGGCTGACTACCTGAGTTCAATCTCCTGTGATCCACATAGCAGAAGGAGAATCGCCCTCCAGCCCACCCCCTGTGCCCAGCATCCCAAGTAGTTCGGAGACCTCCATACACATATGCATAAAAAAATAAAACATCAGGGGGCTGGAGAGATGGCTCAGTGGTTAAGAGCAGTGCCTGTTCTTCCAGAGGTCCTGAGTTCAATTCCCGGCAACCATATGGTGGCTCACAACCATCTGTAATGAGGTCTGGTGCCCTCTTCTGGCCAGCAGACATACACACAGACAGAATATTGTATACATAATAAATAAATAAATATTTTAAAAA
>NW_026067890.1:3273262-3286317 GCF_014885135.2 Alexandromys fortis
TTTGGAAAGTGGGCTCGGAATGTAGGTTTCAAACATTCTTCTTTTCTTAACGTGATTAACATTCAGAATTTGAGGAAAGTTCTATTTTTAAAATCTGGAAAATAACCTGAATATAACTGAGAAGACTGCTCTCTTGGACGTGGTTCAAATGAACTGCTTCCACTAAAATTCGCTGTTGGTATGTAAAAATTCTAACATTTTGCAGAGTGATTTTGCCACTTTTTCAAAAAGAATGTAATTAATGGATATTTAATGTGAAAAGATATTTCTCTCTATAATTTCTCAAGGGGTTTTATTTTGAGCTACATGCTTAAACTCCAAAATTTTAGCAAATACATTACGCTTTCTGTTCCTAGTAAATGAAAAATCGGTGCCAGCTCATGTGACAAGGACATGGGCTCAGCATCAACCTCATATTTCCTGCCTGCCTACATCTCAGGCCAAAATAAAAGTAGTATTTCTCTAATTCATACTTACCTCTCACGAGAAAATAACCACTTATACCAATGTCTCACTTAGCTGAATTTTTGCATATAAAATACATATAGTAATATTTAGGTTGAGGTTTTCCTGCAGCAGTAAAGATAGAATAAAATATTGCAAACATATCACCCTCTCACAGAAAAATAACAACTATCCAAAGTGGTGAATTAGTTTTAAAATTAAGCAGTTTAAGTCATAGGGTATCGTTTTAACCATTTAGAAATCATTAATAAGCTCATGAAACTGTACAAATCCTTAGAAGTCTATGTTTATAATATAACACAGTATATCTTAGGAAAATGTTCTCTTTGCAGTTGGAAAAAGTTGGTATACATCGGATGCAGAAGCCTAAGAATCTAAATGTTCACGAAACACTTCAAAATGTAATTATTTTGCAAAATGACACAGGGTATGGAAACAGTAAAAACAGAAAATCTAAATACAGTAAAAACATATTTAACAATACATACATGCTGACTGACATGTGGATGTATGTATGCATGCTTGCATACATACACACACACACACACACACACACACACACACACACAAATGAATGAATTAGTCACTCTCATCCGACTGAACACCAGGCACTACAAACAGGTTTGTGAACAACTTCCAGAACAATAAACTGACGTGACTATTAATAACAATGAATGCATTCAAGTAACGGTTGAAGAAAATGTCTTTCAGCTGTCTATGTCCTCAGTCACTGCCAATTCTTTAGTAAACATAAAACAATTTGTTATAAACTCCAGCATGAAGATGACAAATCATATCAGAGAATCACTCAAGTCTGTCCTTATCACTCTATCAATGACTTAAAAGAATTTCCTAACATATAACAATTGAAAACAGAAAATGTGGCCAGGTCTCAGCAAAATATTTCTTTCTACTACAGGATCTTATACTCCGCCTGAATGGGCTATGGCAAGGAAAGAAGCTATAGCTATCTGAGTTTAGAAAATGACTGATTTCTGTAGAGTATAGAGTCACCATCCCATCTAAAGCAGAAGCTTCCCAGCTATAGGACTAACTGGGTTTGAAGACAGATCTTCAACTTAGAAAGAATACATATTCTACAGGGTGTGCTTCTGGTGACGATATTGCTTCCAACTTGAATGCAGGTTTCCATTGGACCAATACTACAAACAGTGGTTACATTTTCATCTGCGACCACAAGAGCTAAGAAACTTGACTTTGAGCACCAATGGGTCCATGTGAAACACACCCTAAATGCACTGGTTAGCTCAACAAATGCTGACCTTTGATCCAGGGTGAGCAGGTATTCTAAGATCACACGTGTTGTAGAATATTATTTTAGGGCGTGTTACTTTTGTTTGTGCTCTGGAGCAGCAAAGATGTGCTTGATTAAATAAAATTCACGTGCAGATGGAAGGCAGTGTCAGCCACTAGCTGACCAGGTCTAGTAAGGTGAGCATCCAAACTGCCTAGGCTCCCACAAAGCCAATACGTGCAGTAGGATCAAAAACCCATTGCCATTGTTCTTGAGTTCTCAGTAGTCCTCATTGTCCGCTATGTTCAGCGAGACCGGTTTTAACCCAGGCCTTTTCAGACCCAGGCTAAATGATCCTAAGCATGAGGCTATCAGAGTTTGCAAGTGACTATGTATATGTGTATATTCTTATAGATCTTAGAATGCATGAACTGCAATATTATAAAACTAAAACTGAGGTTGGGGGTGTATTTCAGTTTGTGAGAGCTTGCTTATCTTGCATGAGGTATGACACTCGGCACTGGCTCGGCCAGGTGGTTGGCTCACAGTAATCTCAGCACACAGGAGGTGCAGGCAAGCGAGTCATAACTTTAAGTCACCCTAGTCATCTAGTGATTTCAAGGGCAGCTTGGGCAAGGAGTTTTCTCAGAGAAGCCATCCATAAATGTCCAACGTTTGTAGCAACTTTGTGTTTTCCTTCATAAGACTTAAAATTAAATAAACAGAAAATCAATTAACACCAAAATTTTAAAGCAGAAATCTCTGTCCAACATGGGTTGCCTGGCCAGAGATAGATTGGTAACAGATAAAATAAATACTCTGAACAACACTAGCATTTAAAAAAAATTGTGTACAATAGTGCACGAATGATAGTAATCAAATAAAAAGTTATTTTAATAACAAAATTCACACCTAACAGATGTTCATATATTTATATATGTAATGTATATTTATTGCATGTAAGTGTAGTCAAAAAGTAGAAAAGGGCACTTAGTTTATAGTAATGTGAAAGTCAGTTTGCCAGTTCTACATACACACAAATGTAGTGGGAAAAGATATATTAAAGTAAATCACTTTTGCTTAAATAGAGCTCTGCCAACTATTATGCTGTAGAACTCGTGTAAAGTTGTTGAATTTCAGCTCCCAATGGAAGGAAATGAGGGCAAATAATAGTATCTCATTTCCTTAATTGCTTTCAGTTATGCAGAAAGTGTTTAAAGCATTGCTTGCTCAATGTAGTCACCATTGATGACAACTGGTTCATATGTTCTAATGTCATTTTTATTATTACTTCTATAAAAGCAGCCCATTTAAATATGATGGGGAAAAGACAATAAGATGGCTCAGCAGGTCAAGACACGGGCCACCAACCCAGACAATCTTGAGTTCAAGCTCAGGGACTCCCACATCCCGCAAGCTGTCCTCTAACACCTGGGCAGTGCCATGTGCACTCCTGCACATACCCACATACCCTTGCACACTAAATTAATTTAAATGAAGTCAGTTAAAGCGTCGTACAAACAAGGACAGACAGTTCACGGGTGTCACTGCTCAGAACCAGATCTCCCGGGTGCTTCATAAGGGACATCTGAGAAAGTCAAATGATGGGGAGAGAGCTGTTCCACAGATCCTCTTCTTGGAGGTGACAAGGACAAGAAAATAGGTGCACAGTTAGCATAGCGAGAGCACAGAACCCCGGGTCCACTCTGAGCAGTAGGCCCGTATTCATGTATTCAGGTTTCTACAAAAGTCTCCAAAGTTAGTGCCGTTATGCTATTTACAAATGAAGAAACTGATTAAAAAAAAAAAAAGAGGTTGATTGATATGCCCAAGACATAAAGCAAACGAGAGAAATCTAGATTCAGCTCCTTGCTAGCTTGCTAAAACCCATCTTGATAGCATAAAATATGAGGATTTTACTCATTAATTCAACAAAATAGTAAATTATCAAGTAAGTCGCTCCTGTTTGGAATTACTAAAACCTTCCTTGAGAAGCTCAGGCTCCCTGGAAATAAATACAAATCCTCACACACTTTTCTACTTACTAAAGGGGAGACGCCAGTTACTAACCACTTACCGCATAGGGCTAAGTGTTTTACATTGATTGTTTCACCTAAGTCGATTCTCAGAGGAGCACCAGGTTCTATTACAGAACTAGCATCTCCTAAAATCTAGGGTTTTTAGCTTCAAGAACTATGAGACTTAGAAGGATTGGGATGCATTTTTAGTTGTTTTTCTGTAACTGGATACTTTACATTCTTCAAGGGTTCCCTTGGAATAGTATGGAAGAACAGGGGAAAGCTGGGAGGCACTGGGCAGCTAGAGAAACCTTCTTAGGCAGTTGATATCTTGAAAAGTAAATATTACTCTTTCCATCTAAGGAGATAGAGACATCAGACAGACGGAAAAGCATATTCATATTCATGAGACCAAGAGGCACCTATAATAGTGACATTATAAAAGCCACTCTGCCTGAGCAAAGCAGGGGTTGGGAGGAAGACACGGTGAGCTTATATGATGTAGCTGGGTGGGGTGCACTTTGCACTGAGGGAAATGAGGGGCCAAGGAAAGAGATTCAATATATACACTTTCAGGAACCGCAATGGGCCACAGGGTGGAGTCTGTGCTGAAAGATGGTAAGAGGACACTGTCCAGAATCTTCTCAGCTAGAGGAGATGTTCTTCAGCACTTGAGAATCACGCTGGTGATGGGTGAGCCTTTCTAAAATAGATACTTAACTTGGAAAGAGAGATTAGAAATTAGTCTTAAAAGTACGTACTGAAACAATTACTTTTTTTTCCATTTTGTCTGACATTAGCTTTCTTTGTATAAAGGATGGCAGACTTGTTTTCTGAATCGATTTCTCTTGTATTATTGAACGAGCATTTCATATGCAAACAACGGTTATGGTTTGATCCTCTCTGAGAAGCAAAGGGTATTATACTTTGTAATTCTCAGAAAAATTACAAAATGTTATGTGTCCTATTTTTAATGATTTCCTGTCTTTAACAGAAACCAAACTCTTCTTTTTTCAAAGGTATCTATTTTTCTATCTATCTATCTATCTATCTATCTATCTATCTATCTATCTATCTATCTATCATCTGTCTATCTTTTATTTCTTTGGGGTATTTCTTTTGAAATAGTGTTTCATGAAGTCCAGGCTGTCCTTGAACTCTTTACACTGTCACGGTGGCCTCAAACTCGAGCTTTGCCTGACTTAGCCTCCAAGTGCTGGGATTCCAAGCATGCTCAACCACACCAGGCTAGTTATCATTTTGTATGATAAAAACCAAAATCTTATTCTTTGCAGAACAACCAAAAAACACCACTTAATAAAGTCAATTCAAATATCAGTTTTCATAGGAGCCAAACAAAGTGCAGCTAAGATGCAATTATCTTACCAAAATAGCTTTTATAAGAAAAGCCAATGCACATGATTCTTTAACACTGCACATTTTCAGAAGCTTGAAGAGTACAATGGCATTCAAGAAAATGGTCCCTCAGCATTTACCTTGGTTATGATCCTATAAGTGATGAAAGTTTCAATTGTAGTGACATGGCTTTCAGGGGCATCAACTGTAATGAAGAGATCCTTTAGATCTGGTTCATCTTCAAACTTGACTTGGTTTATCATCGACAAAGGGGAAGTTGGCATCATAGGGCTGAAGGAGTTCATGTCCATTAGTGAGGCATCCTAAGGAATAAAGCATTTATGAAGTTAACACCAGGCACTGGCAATAAGGCTCAGTTGAAAAGGGCCTGTACACAAGCGTGAGGACCCGAGTTCAGATCCCCAAGGACCCACATAAAAGCTAGATGCCATGGTGCCCATCTATAATCCCAAGACCAATGAGAAAGACAGAGGTGATTCCCTGGGGCTCCTTGGCCAGCCATCCTAGCTGAATAGATTAATTCCAGGTTCAGTGAGAGAGACCAAATCAGAAAAATAAGAGACCTATCAAGGAATACATTCAATCATCCAATGCTGACTTCTGATCTCCATATGAATATATATACACACACACAATGCACACTAATTCACACATATATGTACATGTATGTACAGACAATACATATAACACACCCACTCATACAAAAACTGACTTCAAAATAAATAGTAACAATTTTCAATTTCTAAGATACTACCAATAATCACTAAAATATAGCAAAAGCAAAAAGGACTCCTGGTATCATAGTTGAATATGTATGCTAAGTCCTTATTTTTATGTGGCTATGAAACATTTATAGCTCAGCGGTTAAGAGCACTGCTGCTCTTCCAAAGGTCCTGAGTTCAATTCCCAGCAACCACATGATGGCTCACAACATCTGTAATGAGATCTGGTCCCCTCTTCAGTAAGAGACCTGGTTAGTCGTCCTCATCAACATAGGCCATGAAGCTGAATATAGACAATTTCAACAGAACCACCATATACGGGGTGCCCATGCGTGTTTCAGCATTGCCAGGGCATAAATATAATTTATTCATTCATGAAACATTTAATCTATGCTTGCTCATAAATTCTACCTAAAAATGATGAGAGAAAGAAGAAGCTGTAAAATTTCAAGATTCCACTGCTTTGAATGTTCGCATTATCTCTAAAATACAATAACTCAATAGTTTTAAGAGACAGAATTGAGTTACTTTGGTTAGCTTTGGTAACCTCAGAATGAGGCTGGGACAGGGATGACTAACTAGCCACTTTACTTTCTTCTTTCTACATGAGAGGACAGAGAAAAGACAAAATAAAATAAAACACCATTGTAGAAACAGAGTAGTTAGTCCAAGGCACCAAACCCATCAACACTTTGACCTTACAGAACTAAGAGGAATTGATTCTTGTTCCAAAATGGTTCTGGAATTAGAAGCACCAGAAGTTGAACGCAGAGGTGGGAGTTGAGCTATAATCCAGAGAAACTGTTTAAATTTAAATCAAACAAAAGTTAGGGTCTGGAAGTTGGCCCAGTTGATAAAGAACTCTCCATGCAAATGTAAGAACTGGGATTTGAACTCATAGCACTCATATCCAAGCCAGAAAGGTAGAGCATCCATCTACAAACGTTCAGCAAGAGGAAATGCTTGGTTGAAACAACAGATGAGGTGTCACGTGGTCACAATCATTGCCAAGACAAGGATAACAATGGCTCTCAATAATAAGAAGGTGCAGGCTGTTGTAATCACAAAATAGACTTGTGAAGGATAAACAGGGCAGATTTGAACCAAGTATACAGGGAGAATCTCCTGACTAGTTGCACAAAAAGTTCAAAACAAGAAATCCCCCAAAACAAAAGCTTAATGAGGTAATTTCTATCTCATGACAGGTACAATAAACTGTACCCAAATGACATAATAAAATAAATTATCAAAATGATCAAAGCAGCCGGGGGATTGTGGCACACGCCTTTAATCTCAGCACTTGGGAGGCAAAAGCAGGTGGACCTCTAAGTTCGAGGTCAGCCTGGTCTACAAGAGCTAGTTCCAGGATAGGCTCCAAAGCTACATGGAAACCCTGTCTTGAAAAACAAACAAAAGCAAACAAACAAGCAAACAAAAACCGATCAAAACAAGTTATATTACGTTTTATACACTTATTTTTATTTTAATTCTGTATCGTGTGTGTGCGACTATGTATGAGAATATGCACATGTGAGAGCTGGGGCCTGCAGATGCTTTTAGAGAAGTTCAGATTCCCCCCGAGCTACAGTGACAGGTGGTTGTGAGCCACATGCTGTGGGTGCTGGGAATAGTAGCTTGGGTCTTCTATATCAGTACTACACACTATTAACCACTCAGCCAGCTCTTCAGCCCAGTGTAATACTTGGGGAAAATTTCACGGTGCATTACTAAAAAGGAATTTTTCATAAAGCATGTGCCCAACTAAATTCCAATGTTTATTATATGTCTGGAACAAAGGGGAGAAGAAAATGGAAGGGATAGGGAATGAACTTAGAAACCATATAGAAAAAAAATAAGTTAACACAAGGGGTTTCAGACATTGGAACATTTCATGCTATTGCAGCTACCCAAGATCCAGCTAACCTTTTGTGGTTGGTGAGTTTGGGGAGAAATGGATCCTTAGTATTTGTTCTTCTCTAAGAAAGATGTTGTTCTCGGTATGTGTATGTATATATACATATTCTATGTGAAGTTTTTTATGTTTTTTGACTATCCTAAAATCAATATACTTTTTTTATAATCAGAAAATTATATTAAAATTGTTAGAGTCATCATAGTAAATGCTAATGTTCCGAAGGAACAGCAATCCTGATTGCAAGTTGGGACAGTTGTCTAGGGGCCATGTGGCAAGAGACTTTGGTTAGAATTTGGTTAGTTTTCTTTTTTCAACTCATCAAGGTTTACATGGCTAAAGAAAAGTGTTAAAGTATTGCAACAAAAAGGATAATTGTCTAAAGTGAAATAAGAAATTCTACATAATAGAATCCTAAGAAGCCATGAAGAGAACTTAGAGCTTCCAAATAAGTACTCCACCAGTATGTATAAAAAAAAAAAACTCCCTCACAACCCTTCCAATACAAATAGTAGTTTTCTAAACTGACAACTTTTAATTTGGTAGGCAAATGTCCTTTAAATTTCCCTGACACTGCAGGCAGCCCCGTGCTCCCGCTTTCTTTGTGTCCACCCACGCTGCTCACCACCACCCACTTCTTTTACCTACTTCGTAATTTTGTGTTCTATTTCCTCTGCTTAAAATGCAGCTTTTTGTAGAGTGGGAAGGAGCTGGGTTGGCTTACGAAGGCTCATAATTCCGCTGAATACAATGTGGTGTCATAAAAACATGCTTCCATATCCAGCAAAGGAAGAAAATTATAGGCTGAGAATTCAGCAACATACAAGATTTCAGTAGAAGGATTTAAATTACTACAGATCCCTCAAAAACATTCTCAAAACTTCAATAAAACCAACATGTTTTAGATTTGTTCTCCCCCACAAAAAAATGAAAACAAAATATGCTGACATGACTTAAAAGATGTACCTTGACATAAATAACTGAGGAAAATATGTGTTTGAAAAGATACACAGAAGCAATTACTCCATTTAACCTCCTGTGGTTGGTGAGTTTGGGGAATGGATGGTTAACACATGCTCTAACAAAGAATTCAACCTCCACCAGTTCTTTCCCCTTTTCCTTCCTTCTCTGTCAACTTTGAAACATGAGCATTATCTTACAGTCTTTTAAGCATTGGAAAAGAGCTTTTTACTTTTTTAATTTTTTTTTCTCCCAGACATGACAGCAGAAGGGACATGATCTCTATGACAAATCTCTTCTTGAATTATATTTAATACCATCTCCTTTGCCAAGTCAATGAACACACACACACACACACAAAACCAAGAAAAACAAGATGTGAATATATAATAAAGAAGAAAGCTTACTTAGCACATTGCTAAAATCTCTTGCATTCTGTCTTTACTCCAAAGCAACAGTCCACTCATTTTCAGAGAGAACACTTGAGCAACTTCTGAATCGAATGTTCTGGAATGGCCAAATCATCCACAGACTTAATGCAGGTTGTGCTGTTGCTATTCTTGGTTCTTTAACTGTTTCTGTTACCATTTCAATCATGCCCCCCCCCCATCCTTAGTCTCAGAGGTTGAAGACCTACACCTAGCACCTTTGAATGTGACTTTATTTGGTGAGGGTCTTTGTGTGCTTGTGCATCGTGTGTACACGGGAATGCACTTGTGTGGGGTACAAACGTGTTTGAGGGTCTGAGTAATGGAGGACAGAGGACAATAGGTATCATTCCTTGGAAGCTAGTTACCTTTTTTTTAGACAACATCTCTCTTTGTCTCAGACCTCTCCAGGGAAGCTAGGCTTACTGACCTGGGAGCACCAGGACCTAGGTATAGACCGGTCTTTATCCCCCTATGGCTCTATGCATGTAAACAGACCTAGCTTTTTCTTCTGCCTTCCCTGTCTCTTTGCCTCCCTGCCTCCCTCTTTCTTTCTTTCTTTCTTTCTTTCTTTCTTTCTTTCTTTATTTCTTTCTTTCTTTCTTTCTTCTTTCTTTCTTTCTTTCTTTCTTTCTTTCTTTCTTTCTTCTTTCTTTCTTTCTTTCTTTCTTTCTCTCTCTCTCTTTGGTAAAAATGGGCTTTGGGGAATCAAACTAAGATAGAACAACTGAGCTATCTCTCTACCCCTGACAAGGTCTTTATAGAACTAATTATATTGAAAGAAGTTCATTTGGTCTAGGGTGCCTGCACTGATCCTGTAGATGTGAGTTCAGACACTAGTACCCACATTAAGTGACTCACAACTGCCTGGAACTCCAGCTCCAGGAGAATTTAACACCTCTGATTTCCATGGGAACCCACACCATCACCTCCATCCTCCAACCCCCTCAAACACAAATCCACCCTACACACAACTAAAGATAGTAAAAATGAATCTTTATAAGTATAATAAGGTCATTAATGTGACACCTAATATAATATAATTGATATTTCTGTAAACTGTATTCAATAAAATGGGGAAACATATATGGTGGGGAAAAAGATGAAGAAATACAAAGATAGCTATGAATAAGCCCAGGTGAGGGGCATGGGATAAGTCCTTCCCTCACAGCCCAAGAAGGAAGCCTTACTCTTGAATTAGTGGCCTTCAGACCTGGGAATGTACCATTTTCTGTTGCTGACATGTCCAATGTATTGAAAATTTGTTATAGCAGCACTGGCGAACTGATACAGTGTTTCTACACCTACCTTTGTACACAGTGAAAGCCTCTGGATGGAAGGGAGAGTGGAAGGAAGGCACAATAAGAAGGTGCCATCCACCACCTATTTTTTTTTCCTGCTTTGTAGGTTAATAGCCAACTCCAGTAACAATTCCCAGAGGAGGCTGCTGACTCTCTCCTAGTTCCCAAACTCTACAACTGAAATAACAGAAATCCACGAGTGAAATTTAAAATCCAGGAGGCCTTGTCAATAATTGAATGCTCAGAAGATAAACACCAAAAGAATTACGTTCAAAGGTGAGCCATGACCTCTCGGCGATGTGTCCCTTTCTAATATCCCCCACTACCAAGCCGCTCAGGATCGCTCATGACTATAACATGAATTGCCCTGATAATGCTAAATCGCATCCGCCATCTGTGCGCAAACCATGATTTTCTTTTTAACAAGTAGAGAGGGAAGAGAAATCAGTGTGAGAAGTGTGATAAATCAGAATACTGGCATGAAAAGGCCATGCAAATAAAATTGCTGAGGCACGAGAAACACGCACACCAAGAGACATCTGGTTAAAAAAAAAAAAAAGGCGACGTCAAGTGGAAGGAGTTTGAGAAGCTGTTGTAAAGAGGGACACTCATCTTGATAGGCTTAAATTTAGGCTTGCCAGCTGTGTTTTGATTTACAAATCCTTCCAATATGCCTGCTTATAATAATAATAATAAAAATAAAGGAGACGGGCCCAGGAAGAGTGCTGAAGATGTGATTGGAGGGAACACTACCACTGCGGTTTTCTATAACAGAGCGCACAACACTCTAATCTTGTTTGACATAATTTCCATTTCGCAGTAGTGTATACATCCTTGCAAACATATACCGCAATTCATTTATTCATTCCTCAGTTTCTCTTATCTTTTAATGTCTTAACGGTGCTGCCTCAGATACGGTTATATTCCCTGGGGCTTCGTGTACTACAGCACATTCTGAACAAAGACATAATTTTACTTGACACAATTGTTCATAATTTTACTAGACATATTTTCTCTTCTGGAGGAAACAAAACATGCTATATAAATCCAGTGTGCTTTGTCTCTATCCAAGCTCATGAGGAGATTTAATTACCAATGTGGTATTGGTGCGTTCCCAATACAACATCCCCATAGTCTCAGTGTGTGGGTGCACCCCTCGCGGTTCTGAGTTCCTTGCTCGTGCTCTCTTTCCTTCTGCTTCTGATTTGGACCTTGAGATTTCTGTCTGGTGCTCCAATGTGGGTCTCTGTCTCTGTCTCCTTTCATCGCCTGATGAAGGTTAATAATGCCTGGGTCTGAAAAAGCATGGGATAAAACCGGACTCACTGAACATAGCGGACAATGAGGACTACTGAGAACTCAAGAACAAGGGCAATGGGTTTTTGATCCTATTGCACGTACTGGCTTTGTGGGAGCCTAGGCAGTTTGGATGCTCACCTTACTAGACCTGGATGGAGGTGGGTGGTCCTTGGACTTCCCACAGGGCAGGGAACCCTGATTGCTCTTTGGGCTGACGAGGGAGGGGGACTTGATTGGGAGAGGGGGAGGGAAATGGGAGGCGGTGGCGAGGAGGAGGCAGGAATCTTTAATAAATAAATAAAATAAAAAACATTACCAATGTGGTAATATGGAAGGGCAATGACATCCTGACTTTTCTGAAGTTTAATTTCTCATTTGCAGTCTTTTAGATAGGTCACCTATCACCTGGGATCCCACAGTAGGGAGACCATGAACACTCTTACTCTTTAAAAATGTTGTATTTATTGTGGGGTGGGGCCACACACTGCAGTCCATGTGTGGAGGCCAAGGAACAACTTTTAGGGGCTGGTTCTCTCTGTGAGCTCTGGGGACTGAACTCTGTCATCAGACTCTAACAGCAAAGTCCTTTAATTTGCTGAGCCATCACACCAACCCACGCAGTGCTGTACCCATAGATTTCTATAGTTCTGGCAGGGCTGCATGAGTTCTCTGCAAAGTGGGGTGATGGCAGCTTTGCCGCCTACAATCTGCAGCCACATGCCAACCCACTCTGCCATCTCTACCATGAACTAAAGCAGCAAGACTCCTTACTAGATGTGGCTTTCTGATCTCAAAATAGCCAGGCTCCACGTCCATCATTTTTTTTCTTTATAAATTGATCAACCTCAGGTATGATATCATAGCAACAGAAAAAGAATTTGACATAATACATGAAAAAGAAAACTCTGCACAGTTGGGCAGAGCTAACCTCAATTCATGCTAAGAGCCGAGTTGTGGAATCTGGTCAAGTTACTAAGGCTTTTCTGACCTTCAACTTTGCAGTTGCAAACTCTTAGGAAAGTCATATTTCATCGTGAATCATGGAGGGTCATTGGGGAGAAGATAATAAATAAATAATAAATGTGAATGTGCAATTCGTGTTTGAAGGTGTTACATCCATTGTCTTTGTTACTAACCGACCAAACAGTAAACATATGGGGATTCTTAGGCTATCTGTTCTCTGTTATTTTTTCAACTTGACCACAACAATATGAAACTGGCTACAGACAACATATAAATGAATGTGTGAGCCTGTGTTCAAATAATTGTTTACAAAAATGAATCCAAATATATCTAACCTTCTTTATGTTATATATAT
>NW_026067890.1:3286347-3326378 GCF_014885135.2 Alexandromys fortis
ATATATACCTGATATGTAAACTTTATCTTAAATGCAATGGAATATTCTGTTAGATTCATATTTATTTTTTATTTTTGCAGTGATGAGATTGAGCCCCTGACATTATTTATACAAGGCAAGTTATCAGTCACTTAGCTACATTCTCAGCACAAAATTCATCCTGAAAATATAGTACATTTAAGTATGATAAAGATACAGTCCTGGTTAATGAACAAAATGTCTACTAGTTTTCTTTGCATTTTTTTTTCATAGAATTTATAAATACAGATTAGGTTTTGTTTTGTCTTTTTCTTCTTAATGATTGGCATCCACATGTGTGCCTCAGTAACAGATACTGTTCTATCGTTTCAAAGCTACTTACATTAGGAATGCTAAGTCTGCACATGATAACAGGCCTACTGAAACAGCCTTTTGAAAGCCAGGCTGGGGTATTGGATGCACACACGAAACATCAGCCAACTTTCCAATTGTGAATTCAGTGATGACTAACTGGAAACAGAATAAGCCAGGAAAAATTCTCTAAGCAGAACTTCTAAAGAGGTTGACAGTAAGGCTCTTACAGACACAATGCTGTACACTCAATTAGAATGTGTAGGGAGGACTGTTCCTAGCACAGCGTGGGCTGTGCTCATAACAGTCATGGGCAAAATGGACCTTATAACGTGATAACTAAGAACAGTCCCCTAAACAAAAATGTGGCCTTGACAGACATTTTCCAAGGAAAGGACATAGATATCACATTTATAGATCATTTCAGGGAAGACTTAGTATATGCTTATATACATACTAGAAAAACCAACAGATAAACGGACACACTCAATATTTTCATTTCTGAGTCATTCTAAATAAACTGGTACAAGCTACACACAATGACTCATTCAAAAAAATGGAATTATGCATGAGGTACAGCATTTAGGAAACATTCACAGACTTTTTGGTATCTTTCTCAATAATAATGAGAAATATATGTTCTACTTATTTCAAATTAAAAGTATCCTACGTCCTAAATTTTATCACCACAGGGCCTCCTCTGACTACATGGAAAATGTTGCTATATCCCATACTGAATAAAGTAGTCACATTCCTATCTCCACCGAGACTATCAATACATCACCACAATATACACTCTTCAAAGAACATAAGCTGCAAAGAGATAGAAACATGCTTGTATGACCCTCGGAAGATCTCACTACAAATTTAAAGTACGTAATTATACCACTGAAAAGCATCAATCTGAAGCACCATGGTGAACACCGGGCCACCTAGGTACGAGCAGTAATTGTGTGTATTATTTTCCCTAACCCTCTGAACAACCCGATGTAGGTAAATGTGATTTGAATGCCATCCAAATGTTATGTTGCATTGTAATACTAAAACTTACAGAACTAGTAAGATTTGACCATTGTCACTACTTTAAAAAGTGAGTGGGGGGGGCACCTACTCTCATGGTTTTATTTCATTTACCAAATGTTCGCCAAGTACCCATTTTGTGTCTGGTACTGTGTTGAAGAAGCAAGAGTGGCCAAGACTGGGGGGACTTCTGCTCTCGAGAAGTTTGTATAATATCTGCTTGAGTGTGAAGGAATTACTCAATATATTTATAAAGAGAAAACTAATGATCCCTAGAAAAACAAGACCATTCCCCTGTGATGCAGGGAATAAGCTTTGTTGACTTTTATTTTGCCTTTTAAACTAGCTTATGGTTGCATACACCTATAATCCCAGCCCTCGGAGGGATCAGACTGATTGTTTTGAAACACACCTGAGGTACTTAGTGATGCCCTCCCTGTCTATATATACCTGAAAACAAAACAAACAAACAACAAAAAAAAGGGGAGTAAATGTCAACAAAGAAAGGAGTAGGGTCTAGTGAAAGGGGTAGTAGCCTCTCTGGGGAAAGGGGTGAAGGAGAAGGAAGGAAGGGTGCTGCAAAGCTGTCCTTGAGAAGGCGGGACTTAAGGAGGCTCTCTGAAGAGTTACTGTGTACAACATACTGAGGCAGGAGAAGTACTGTAAGAGATCATTAAGGCCAAGGCAATAAATAAATAAATAAATAAATAAATAAATAAATAAATAAGGTAAACACTGAAGGAGCAGATTAGATGGGTGGATAATTGGTTTTACTGGGTTAGACTCTCAGATAGCCATATTTTTGTGGTGTCGTATTTTGTGAATGAGGGGCGAACTCCAGAATGAACGGTGTCCTTGAAATCCAACAGCAAGGTGGCTGGCAGTTCCACAGCTGGACCCTGCTGAGGAGCTGTGTCTTAGGTGTGGTCTTACCGGGACTGTAAATGGACCTCAGCCAATCGGATGCAGTTAATCATGAAACCAGTGTGGTTACACTTAACCTCAATTACACTTCCGTGATGTATTACCTAATGGGAAATTTTCCTTTTTAAAAATACTTAACACTTGATTACAGATTTGGGCTTATTTCTTCAGAAAGACCCAGTGTATTGACTGCCTAACAGTTTTCTACAGGACCACAGTTAGAGGCTGCGGGCTTCATCCTGTGAGAGGACTATGCACTTGTTAAACACCAGGCAATCTGTAATTCCTTTTTGTGGGAGAACAACCAAGGAGCCTGACCAGAGACTTGCTTTGCACTAAGGGATGCATCTGAACAAAAGATTGCAGAACCATGGCCTGTTTCCATCAGTGTTTGTGTTCTTTTCCCTCTGACTCAAGGACAGCGTGCTCCAGTTATCAGTCACTGTCATAGCATGGACTGAAAATGAAGAGGCGCTATGGGGCAGACTCAAAGCCTATCGGAGGGTCAGTTCAGCCTTGACAGACAGGGCCACAAGCAAGAAATAAGTGCTTATTGTAAGAAAACCCCTGAGACTTGTCCTGAGCTCTGGTACGCCCTAGTGAAAACAGAAAATGCTCAAGTAGTTAAAACCGGGGTCCACATTTGACCGGCTCAGTCTCTGACAAGAAAAACAAGCAGGGTTCCTTGTTTCTTTTTTTTTAAGATTTATTTATTTATTATGTATACAACATTCTGCCTCAATGTATGCCCATATGCCTGAGGAGGGCGCCAGATCTCAGCACAGATGGTTGTGAGCCACCATGTGGTCGCTGGGAATTGAACTCAGGACCTCTGGAAGAGCAGCCAGTGCTCTTAACCTCTGAGCCATCTCCCCAGCCCTTGTTTCTTTTTCTGATTCTAAAGACCCGTCAGCCCATCAGCCAAGAATCTGATATGCTTTCAGCTCACAAACAGCAAGGTTTCCAATTTTAATTTGAAACACACTTTATATTGTTCAGATTTCATTTTAAACAATGAAGCTGTTTTCCTTGAGATAACCCAGATCCAGAAAAACAATTATCACATGTATTCACTCATAGATGGATTTTAAACATAGAGCAAAGAAAACCAACCCACAAATCACAATTCCAGAGAACCTAAACAATGAGGACCCTAAGAAAGATATACATAGATCTAATCCACATGGGTAGTAGAAAAAGACAAGATATGAGTAAATTGAGAGCATGGGGACCTTAGGAGAGGTTGAAGGCAAGGGGGGAGCTAGGGAGGGGAGCAGAGAAAAATGTAGAGCTCAATTAAAATCAATAAACACACACACACACTCATACACAAATGAGTGTCATTTATATCACAATAATAAAAATACCTATGTGGCTGGGAATGATGGCACAGGATTGTGATCCCTGATGTGGATTCCCCTCTGTATGCTTTGATTACCATTAAGGAATAAAGAAACTGGCTTGGCCTATAGCAAGATAAAACTTAGGTGGGGAAAACTAAGCTGAATGCTGGGAGAAAGGAGGTAGAGTCAGAGAGGGGCCATGGAACCCATGCTGGAGACAGATGTGCTGAAACTTTTGCTGGTAGGCCACGACCTCGTGGTGATGCACAGATTAATGGAGATGGGTTAAATTAAAATGTAAGAGTTAGCAAATAAGAAGCTAGAGCTAATGGGCCAAGCAGTGATTTCAATAATAAAGTTTCTGTGTGATTATTTTGGGAGTCTGGGTGGCCAGGAAATGAACAAGCAGTCTTCCTACAGCATAGTACTGAGGAGAAAAGAGAATTCTGAGTTCAGGGTCAAGTTGGGCTACATAAGACCTTGCCTCAAACAAAACAAAATCTAACAAAAAATTTAAATTGATAGTAAAATAAATAATTTTAAATTATGAATAAAAGTAGAAAAAAATCACTTCAGAAATAGATTGTGTTAGCCATGGTGTGAAGGCCTGTAATCCCAACACTGAGGAGGCAGAGACAAAAGGACTGAGAGTCTAAGGCTAGCCTGAGGGGTATGAAAGACCCTGTCTCAATCAAATAAATCTCAATCAACAAAACAAATGTACCACATAAAGGAAGTCAGATATAAAATTCCATATAGGGTATGGTTCTATACATAAGAAATAACCTGAGAAATAAGTCTCTGAAGAAAAATAATACTAAACTAGTAGATGGAATTGGCTGGATGATATGATAAGTTTTATGGGGGACACAAAAATGTACTGAATAGTTGACATTGACTTTACCACTCCATTAACTGACTTAAGAAATTAACCCCCTCACAACAAGTGAATTTTAATATATGTAAATTATACCCCAATAAATTTGGCCTTTAATGGAAGAGGGAACGTATCAAGTGTTAGCAGTTCCCAAAGTAAACATTAAAAATAGAGGAGTAAACATTAAAAATGCTCAACAGTTAAGAGCATAGACTGCTCATGCAGAGGCTCCAAAATCAGTTCAAAGTGCTTACATTCACAGTTCACAACAGCCCATTGGATCTGATGCCCTCTTCTGGTCACCAGGGCATCTACACCATGCACGCACATGCGCGTGCTACACACAATAATAAATAAATAAACTTAAAATAAAAAAGTATTAAAATATTATTTTTAATGTTAAATACTACTGGTTTAATTTTCTGACCTTACTGTGTTTTAGTGAATCTGCTAATAGCCTTACTTTCATTTATTATCTACACTACAGGGAACATTGTGTTGTCCATCATGGTTTATATATATACTACCAGAGTTAATCAAATATTCTATTTAAAACAGGCAACTTCTTTTCATGACATGATTCTTCACCAACTTATAGGGAAACCTTAAAATATATCTCTCAGGTGATTATGTCAATGCTTAATGTTTACTTGTGCATTTTCTTCGGAAAGTACATAGTACAAACAAACACATGGAATTCTGAGTTTCCTCATAATCACTCTAGCCACTTGCAAACAATGAAACAGGTTGTCACTTCAGAGATGTGCCAGGGGACATCATTAAATCCCTCAAGGATAAAAACAGAAAAACTACAGAAAATAAGATATTCTTTTTAGACTTTGGAGTCTAAACAATATTGTTGACAGCTTATCAAAATATATGTAATAATCTCTATTGTTGTGGAGCAAGAAGATAGAGAAACAAACAAACTCTTGTGTCTCACTAAGGAAGCGTCCCTGTGGAGTCTCTGCCCTTTTCCACGCCTGCTTTCCCAGCCTTCAGATTTGCTCTGCATCCTATCCATCCCTTACCATTTCACTCCTTGCCTTTGAGAGTTGCCTTCCAGCCTTCTAACCATCTGAGTCAGGTGTTAGAGACTTACTTTCTCAAGAACAGAGAGTGTGTTGATGATTCTCCGGCCATTTATACACCCTGCATTCATCTCTTCTCATACACCACCAAGAGGGGATTTTTATCCAGGATCTAGGCACAACCCAGCTCTCTGTCATCTGGCAACGATTACTCAACACTGATTAAGACTAATTTGTTTTTCGTCTGCTTAGTTTAGTATCTGGATTGGAAAGAATAATATAACACAAACAGCCTTGCCTGAAATCCAGATCATTAGCAAATTATTGTTAATAATTGGGTTTATAAATTTAAAAATGTCAAGGCCCATATCATTTGCTAATACAAATGCATACCAAATATCAAACATTCTGTATTTAATTGTCTTATTCTCCTGCCTGCAACCTTAGCTTATTGGAAACAGGCAAGCAATAGAAGTTTTACATAGAAGAAAAATTATATGGCAAAATTTATTGATATTTGACCATTCACGACAGTGTCACAGAGAGCACAGAACAGAAGAAAATTAACTACATGTATGTACGTATGGAAAGAAGAGTAACTCTTGGAGGAGGTGGTTTTAAGTTACACAGTAGTAAATAGCAAGAAGGAAATTGTTTTGTTTACTCCAATAATAATTATAAGTAAGTAAAAACGAGAGTCAGCTCATGAGTGGCAAGGAAATGGACCTAGATCACCACTAGAGAATCCTGTTCCAGAAGATTCTGAATCATCCTTTCTGGAAGAGGTTCTAAAATGCCGCATTTCAGACAGCTCCAAAGATACGGAACTCATCCTCAGGACACAGAGTTAAAGGGCTAGAGAAGACAGCAAAACTAATGCGTGTCCTGATCTCCAAGAACCTTGACCGGAAAGCTCACTGCCCACCTAGGTTTGCAAGCACACTTACAGAAGACAGGAGAAGATGGGGATATAAACACCCTCAGGCTCTATCAATCATTCTTAGAGATTACCATGTAAGTAACCACTCAGATGGGGCAGAGAGAGCCCAAAGCAGCACTAATTCTAAAAGCAGAAAGACAAAACCAGGCTTGAGGCATGCATGGCTCAGGGATTAAGTGAGAGGACTGGAATTCAAATCCTAGAACCCAGATAAATACAGGGTGGGCATGGAAGCCCAACTATAACCTCAACAGAGATAGGTTAGTTCCCAAAGTGAACAGGCGAGCAAGAATAGCCATATCAGTGAGCTCTGGGTTTGATTGAGCGCCCCTATCTCAAGGAATAAGGTGAAAGAACAATCAAGACTTGTTCCCAGAATCAACCTAGGTCTTACACACACACACACACACACACACACACACACACACACACATACATGTGCATACTTACACACATGCAAAAAACATGTATATACAGGCATGAAAAATGAGCAGGAAAGGATAGAACTGACAGAACCATTTGATATATAGGGAAAGATATGGTGAGTGATTAGTGCGTAAATGCAAAGTAAATACAGGGCATTGTGTCCTAGATTTTTTAGCAATAATTACACAAAGAAAGAAAATTAAATAGAAAAGAGAACGTTTGGTCTGTACTTCCTGACTGCAGAAAGAAATGAGAGCAGCCACCTCATGCTCCCACCATTATATCTCCCCACCCTAACAGACTGTGTGCATGCTAAACTATGAGCCAAAACAAATCCTCCTTCGGATTGGAAAGAGACACATTGAGAATTAGTGTATGGAGGGATATTATTCTATATGGGCATTAAATTGAAGGATTGGGAAGGACCATCAATTTACGATTTTTTTTTCTCCAATGCCCTTCCAGATGATTTAGCATGATAAAATTCCATTGTAACCCCTCTTCCTGGTGAGAAGGACATTTCAACCATCACACCCTGCTTTCCTCTGGTACCATTAGTCACCTGGCTTGAGCTAACATTTTCAGTGACAGGACTCAGGCTGACACTATGTAATCCTTCTCACTTCAGAAATTACAATGAGTAAACTCAACTTTGAATTGAGTGAAACTTCATTGATGTCAGGCCCCATGGTCTTGGTTGTGTCCCTCAAACTGCAACCATGTAACCCACCTAGCTCTTAGTGATTCTTCAGAAAGAGTAAAGAATGAACCCAGGTCTTCCTGAGCTAAAGCACTTTGCTTTGCTTTGTTTGAAGATTTTCTTTACAGCCATGGTCACCAAAACGCAACCTCAGCGGGATGGACACACACACACATACACAGACACACAAAACTATGTGACAAAACTTGTCAGCTCCAGTGTCAACAGAAGGTGATGATATTGATTTCCAACTTACTCTCAACAGCTTCTTAATCTCTCCCTTAATACAGCTTCCTATAGAACGGCTACAACATCCGCATTTAGCAATGAGAAAGCATTTCTTTGCCATTCCTGGCAGTCTTTCAACACCTCCCAACAGCCCTGTCAAAGACGGCGGGTGGAACATCCTCAGACAGGGCACAGACAGTTCAGGTCATAGCATTGTCAATACTCCTGGCTACCTTGGAGAAGCAACAATTGTTTAGATGCAGCACTGTGGCATTTGTGTGTATTGATCTTCCAGGTGCCAAAACCCATATGCAATGCGTACCCATAAAACAGTCCAATAAAATGCTCTCTTGCAACTTAGTCTGAAGTTTCTTCCTTTAATGTTATAAGTGATCACATGTGCTCACTCAAACAGAGAACCTGGGGTTGCACCCTTCTCTTTCCATCCTTCACTGAGAGAAGAACATACAAGAGCACTTCACATAAAAGAGAGCTGTGGAGAGTGGGACTTCCAGTGGGTGGACTATAAATAGTCTTAGATTGGCTCTATAGTCACTCATTCTCTCTCCTTTCCTCCCTCTTTCCCTCTCTCCTCTGCTCTGCTGGCATCTCTCTGAGCCACAATACAGAAGCAGGCCTTAGGAAAAGAGGAGCAGAGACATTTATTAAATCCTCATATTTACTGTTTCTCCTCATCTGGGCCATTGCCATCAAATGGCTTTCTCCATGAAACAATTTTCTAATTTGCTGATTAGTGGAGCCAGGATTTCAAATACAGGCAAATGGAGGCTGCCTCTGGTCCTAACCAGTAAGATTATGCCTTGGGCTGTATTTTCACTTATAATGACCTCAGTGTAATCTCCCCAATTGGAGGCCTTATCCCATGTTTCTGACAAGATAGCATTGAAAAGCAGACAGTGCCCCACTGGCAGAAGAGGACTCGGTGTTTCCATCTATGAACTGGCCAGGGCAGCATCATTTCCATCATACGGCATTCATCAAGATGGTCACATACCCCACCTCCAGGTTCCATGAAAGAGGCATAGATCCCATAGCCTGACAGACGGATGGTAGGTCGCACCATAAAGGAACACGTGAAAAGGGAGATACAGAGTGGTTTTCTTTATCTGAAGCTACTCTCTACCTTTGGTACTGTGTACAGTCGAACCAAGTCATCCTTCGTTTTTCCACCTCAAGGCTCCATCTATGATGAGTGTATGTTAGAAAGCTTGACCCTACCATGATGTCGCCTTGGCAGCTTCCCTTGGGGACCCTTAAGCATGCTCTCCAGGGAAGGTACAGGGGAACTATGAAAGCATGCTCCATGTGGCCTCCCTTCCGTGCTACAACCCTGCTGGCACGAGCTGTGTTGCTTTGTAAGTTCATCTGGCACTTCCTCCACAACTCCAGCCTTCAACAGTTTCTATACCCCATTCCTTTCCAGCAGAGCAATGCTAATGGCTTTTTGATGCTATCGGATTTTAAGTGCTTCATTGGACTTTGCTTGTTCCTTAATATAAACCATAAGTTCTATAAATAATTCCTGCATTAATATTGCACCTAAAGTATTAAAAAAATTCTGATTTTTATCAGGGTAATGACTGATAGAGCATCTAACACAAAACAAAGACTGGGAATATATGTATACATATATATATATATGTATACATATATATGTATTATGTAGGTAGGTAGGTATTTCAAGTATCTTCTAAATATTTGATAGACTTGCTGGCTAGTATAGCACGACTTCTGTCACTGCTGTGGTTTTAATATGGTCCGAGGACCTTCCTTCAGTGTGTGCTTTCACAGAACCCATAGAAGGTTGGATCTACTGACAGAGCCTTAGGTTTAAAGGAATACTCATGGGACCCTGACTCGGTTCTTTCAAGAGGGTCTTAAACAGAAAACAAGACTGGGGCCTCTCCTGGTCCCTCTGGCTTCCTGTCTGATAATGTGATAGTTCCCTCCTTCCGCTGTAATTCACCCATATGATGTCATTCACAGGAGGCCTTCTCCACAGCTGAGCTGATAACCAAAGCATGGCCCTCAGCCTGTAGTATCCTGTGGCAGGGAAACTCTTATTCATAAAGTGATTTGGCCTTAAAAATTCTATAATCGTAATGAAAAGGTTGACTATCTAAATGTATAACCTATCATCTTTCAGAAATAACTTCTAGAAGAATGTGCATTCCTTCAAACTCAAACTTAAAAATAAACATGTCTGTTACTAAACTTCTGTTTCATCATAAATAATCTTAACATTTCCATATTTACATGAGACATAGACTTCTTCTACTAATCATCTCTTTCTTTCCAAAATTTATAAACAAAACACAAAATGATCCATTCCACAACCTTGCTAAAGACTGATGAAAACAAGTCTTCTCCTGATCCTTATCTTTTAGAATCACTTTACGGTCCATCTTTAAAGACTTAATTTATTTTTAATCCATATGAATACAGGTGTGTCTGTGCATGTGTAGATGCAGAAGTGTGCAGGAAGCCAGGATCTCCAGGAGTTACAGGTGGCTGTGAGCTGCCCCACTTGGGTGCTAGGAACTGACCTTAGATCCTCTGCAAGAGCACCAAGCACTCTTAACCACTCTTTGGCTATGGACTATTATTCTTTAAAAAACACTTTTTAATTAATTGCATTTGGAGCTACAAGTTACACTTCTCAAAAATAACTAGATGTGATAGTGTATAATAAAAATATGAGCAGTTTATGTATATTATAACTTTCAGAAACTTTTTAGAGGTGAATTTCCCCCATAAAAGAAGACTTCAAACTGGCATGGTAAAGTGCTTGCCACACTCCATGAGCAACTAGAATTTTGATCCCCAGAACCAAAGGGGCAGGGTTGAATGGGCCATGGCCTGCCTGTTAACTCCAACATGGGAGACAGAGAAAGGGACTCACTGAAGGAAGCTGAGTATCCAGATGCCAGTTCTGGGCTCTGTAAGTGACCCTGTTTCAACTCACATGGTGGAACATGAAGAAGAAATACATCTGATGTCAACCTCAGGTCCCCATGTACACATACACATATGAACATGAATGTACAGACAACACACACATCTAACACAGGTCTATCTATGCAAAGGAAAGAGAATTGGCCTCTTATCTTGTTAATATTTCTCTTTCATCTCCTTGTGGGCAAGTTCTAAGGCAATTTTTACATGATTGCTGTCATTTGCATCCTTCTTCCCTTTTTCCTTTATTTCCTTGTGCTGTTGTTTATGTTCTCTGATCTCTTTCCAAAAAAAAAAAAAAATAGTAGTTACTTTTTAAAATCAATACGTGCTGCATTTCCCATGTTTTTTTTTTTTTTTTCCTAACAGGGGATCAATTACTCCTTGGTGAGTTTTTGAAAACTCAATAGGCCCCACTTTGATTTTTTTTTTTCTGTTCCTCCTGGTTTATGTTGCCACTTAGTGTTTTTCCTATCTTGCCATCTACGCTTCAAGACTGTGAGGGAAAGAAAGAGATATTGAATGTTTTTCCTAAAAGGAGAAAAAAAAACCATGCCTTTTCTGGGAGAAAACGTTTTAGTCAGTCAAAGTTCTTATTCTTTGGGTTGACTCTAGAAGAGACATATATTCACAAACAATCTAAGGAGAAAAGGTGACTCTAATTGTGAATATCGCCAGTCTTACAGTAGTAAGGGGCACTGAGAGTTGGCTTCACAAGTACTGGGCAGACCCCATAGTGGAGTAGGCTAAACAGTAGCAGAGCTCCAGAGAGAAAGGCTGGCGAGGAACATTGCCAAGAATGGGTCCAGTGGAATCTTTCATGATTATGCTTGTCCAATTGTGGTTAATGGTTGAAAGTTTTAACCCCTTGGAATAAGCATGGGAGTAGAGTAACCAAATGCTTTTTCAGCATGGTAATTTCTTTAGACTTTAACCAGTATTGCACACTTTTCACCTTCTAAGGCATAGTTCTTACCTTTCTCTAAGCAGCAAGTACATGAAGTTACGAAGCAGCAAGTAGGGCTTGGTACACGTGTACAAGTCTGAAACAATTCTTCTTGGTTTTTCAAGACAGTGTTTCTCCGTAGCTTTGGAGCCTGTCCTAGAACTAGCTCTAGTAGACAAGGCTGGCCTTGAACTCACAGAGATTGCAGGAATGCTTCCTGAGAGCTGGGATTAAAGGCATGTGCCACCACCTTTGGAAACTCATCTTTTTAAAAGAATACAAAACCAGAAGGACAGTATTACGAGAAGAGGAGTGTATGACTCCCAGCAATAACCTCTACAACGAAATCTGGCAAATGACTAGAATCTTGGGGGTGGCCTTGTTCTGAAACTGCTTAAGGCCCATTCATAGGCAACCTGGCATTTCCTTCTCACCAGGAACATCTATGACTCCAGCAATCCCAAACATTCCACAGACCCAAGCAATTGAACAGCTCCTCGATCTCAGACTATCTCAGAGTCATCTTGGACCCCAGGAATTCACTGAGACATGGGTTCTCCAGGGAGGCCTAAGGGACAGAATTTAAGAGAAGAGGCTACCTGGAAAGTTTACAGCAATTCCAGATTTTGATATATATCCTCCAATCCCAACACTTCTCCCTCAATTCTGTAAGTTCCACACTAATCTGAACATGAAGTATGTGGGTAATGGGGAGAGGAAGTATTGAGTCACTGAATGGCTCAGTAGAGAGAGTGGCTTGCTGCAGGGCCTGGTGCACATGATAGAAGGAGAGGGCAGAATGCAAGCAGTGCTCTGATCGTCACCTGTGCACCAGGGCACAAGCACACACACACACTAAAACACACACACGCACGCACGAGCACGCACACGTGCACACACAGACAAATAAATAAAAATTAAAATAAAATTTTAAAGCAGTGTTGAAACTAACCATGAATCAATTCTACTTTTATAGTTAAATAAAAAGAAAAGCCGAGTACAAAGAACCGTGATACGACGCCCACGGAGAAGACAACTGGGTGAACCACTCTGTAGGCTCTAAAGGGTGCAAAATGAAGTTTGTGAGTTCAGCACTGGAGTCCAAGTACACTGGTTAAGCACTGACTTCTGTTTGCCGGTTGTTAAGCAGGGGGGGGGGGGCATTTTAACATCTCAAGGTAAGGTGTCACTACGTCGCAGACGCTGCAGTCACTGAGAACAATATTCCTACTGAGTTCAAGTCTTCCCCCTTCAGGGCACCCCTGAGAAACTGCTGCCATACTGGATTGCGCCACAGGAAAGGTATTTTTGTTTGGAACTTTCAGAAAGTGCAAGTTTCAGGCCACAGGCAATCAAGTCAACCACTAATGCCCATTAAGTTCCTTTTTGTTCAATTATAACACTACCCAGAAAGCGCCTCTGAGGCTAGATTTCCAAGCAAATGGGAAGGAAATATGCAGACTGCATCTGGGGTTTGGACCAGAGTTAACTGCACCACTCCTCCACACCCCCAATAAAATTCTTCAGCTCCGCCTGTAGTGAAGGCCAGGCTTTCTCCTGTGAAAGGATTTCCACACCTAATGGTCACAGGATTCCAGACTCTCTTAGGGTGTGACCCTACTTTCCCATTCCTGCGTAACTACAGTAAACCAAAAATCACTTTCCTTCAGTAAAGAAATGCTCTCCCAGACTCCAGGATTATCAAGAAGCCTGGAGGAGGAGCAGTTTCGGGCCACACGCCCATGCATGATGTGGGATGCCTCTGTCAAGGAAGGAAAACTGGGAAGAGTGAGGGGGTAAAACAAATCAGAACTTTTGAGACTCCATAAGCCTTTGCCATGCCTCTGAGAAGGTCAAAGTGCGGAGAAGGGAGTGGCTGGTTGAGGCTGGGTGTACTGTCTCCAGCTCCGGATCCAACACGGAGTTGAGTCACCCAGGAACTTTCCCTGGAAGCGCTGCTCCCGCCACAGCCGCGGCTTACGTCCCCTGCTCTCACCTTACTGAACACCTCCAAGTCGTCCTCATCCTCGTCCAGATCCAGCACGTCGGCCTGCAGCAGGCTGCAGGACCCACTGCCACCCGGGATCGGGGCGCCGCCCCGCGGGCTCTCACCGACCGCCAGCTCCGAGGAACCCGACGCCAGGCGCTCGCCGTCCATCCCGGCAGTGCGAGCCCGGCCGGCCGCCGCAGCCAGCCCGACTCCCCCCCTGCGCGCCCATTGGCTCCCGTGGCGCCCTGCACCTCCCCGGCCGGCCCAGCTCCTGCCCCTCGGCCGTGCGCAGACGCGGAACTGCGGGTTACCGTGGCGCAAAGCCAGGGCGGGCAGCCGCTTAACAGACCTGGCCCCAGGTCGCTCCCAGGCTTGAGATTCCAAATCTAGGAAGCCCCACAGGAGTGGGCATTGCAGTCCCGAGGACAGGAGGTTACGTTGTCGCTCTGATACAGCTAAGGGCCACCAGATTTGTGAGTGAGGTGGCAGGATCTGGACGCACAACGAACTGACCCAGGTTTATTTCCAGTACCTAAAAGTGCCTTTTTCCTGGGTTGTGATTTTTTTCCCCCTTCCGAGTCTGTCTTTATAGAGACTAATGCAAAAATTAAAGACACTAGAACCCCCTGGGTTTTGATTGATTTTTTTTTGACCCAGTGGTTGGACCTTGTGGTTATTTTACTGTCAAGTCAAGGAAACTGAGACTGAAAAATTATTTTCAGTTACTTTCAAATGTAGCTTTCTCCTAGAAGTCTTCCTGAAGTTAATGTGCAAGAATGTTTCCAAGAGCCAAGGACTGCCTGCCAGCAAGCCTGGGTATTGCAAGGAGAAACAATCTTGCATGCTTTTCCTAACAGTCCCTGCAAAGCTGAAACTAGCTTTTTGTTCATTGCTTTTCAGTACTTATTTTTATAGATCCAAACTGAATGAAAAAATTGAATGCAAATTGATATACGCTAGAACTAGCTTTAATTTTTTTATTTGTACTTCTCAGTCTCACCTTTTTTCTTCTTTCTTTAAAATGTGTTGAGTGAATGAAGGTTCATTTAAGAGTCGGACACGGTGGTGTATGCCTGGGGTTTTAGCAAGGGTAGGCTGAGGCGAGAAGACCTCCAGCTTGAGGTCAGCTGATTTTAGCACAGGGAAACAAACCCAGGTTGGAAAATACAAATAGAAAAATAGGAAGGAGCAACATAGATAAAAGGAATTTAAATATCTTTTTATTTCTGATGATGAGACAATTCCTCAATATATTCTCTTTTGACTATTTGAGGACCTCCTGCTTGTTTCATGATATGCCCAAGTATCTTTCAGCTCAGTCACTGACCATTTAAATGCACAAATTGGATTCTGGACCTTATGGTTTCTGTCCCCCAGATACTCTGTTTTACCCCAGAGATGTCTAGGGTCTCATCAATTTCAGTAAGACTTGGAAAGTGCCTGTCTGGTTCCAATTTCTTCTTGGTATTTTCATACAGATTGTGTGTGTATTTCACACACGTGTTTTGTATTCCTTAGGAACTGAACGCTAAGATTTTAAGTTGAGAATCGTGGAATAATTAATAAAGCACATTACCAGGAACACTGATTCGAAATGACTCTTTACTGAGCTCCACAAAGAATGCAAGTTATTAAAAAAATGTTTCCTTCTATAATCTCACTGTGGCTATGGAGGGACATCTGAGGTCTACAATTTGCAAACTTTGAACCAGGAAACTCTATTTGTTTGTTTGTTTGTTTTTTGAGATAGGGTTTCTTCGTAGTCTTGGCAGTCCTTCACTACGGAGGCCAGGATGGCCTTGAATTCGGATCTCTGCCTAGGGAGTACTGGGAATTAAGGCGAGTTCCAACTCTGGCCAGCTTGAACCAGGAAACTCTGTTTGTTTGTTTGTTTCTTTGTTTGTTTGTTTGTTTTTGTGACAGGGTTTCTCGGTGTGGCCTCGGCTGTCCTGGAGGAATTCACTCCTAAATGGCCTTGAACTCAGGTCTGCAGTCTCTGCCTCCAGAGAGCTGGGAATTAAGGCGTGTTCCAACACTGGCCAGCTTGAACCAGGAAACTCTTCTGTGCTGTGTGTCACTAAATTATCCAGAGAACTCAGAAAACAGGCTCAGGTCAGTTAGAACAATCAGCAGATAAACAGTTCAGAGCACAGCCTAAAATATGCCATGTTCTCGCTGTTGAGATGCCAAACCACCTTCACTTGTTGCTATGGACACTGACGTTCCTGACATCAGCACTGTGCTATTTTGGAGAACATCTCTACAATTGTAACAAATATGTCCCCACAGTTCTATCTCTTCCTGTCTCTTGTCGCTTTGCCCAATCACCAGGCATCATGAAGTTTCCCAAGGAAGAGAATTTTCTAGACCTAGAAAAAATCCTATTGATCCTTATCATCAAAGATGAAGAAGAGGACAGAAAAAGAAAATAAGAGAATTCTACTCTAATTCACCGTGTTCACCATCCAACAGCCAAACTACCTTTCTTCTTATACTTAACCCCATCTTAATGCAAAATACAAATACAAAAGTACCCAGGACTACAGTTGCCAGCCCTGAAAATGAGGAAAGCCTCGAAGTCTGTCCATTACGTACATCACTCTCTATCTGCTACATTTGACTCCTGAAAACTCTGCTTCCCATTAGAAATGACTAACGCAGGATTCTTTAATAGAAAGATTCTTACTTAGTACTAAAGCCTTTAAATTAAGAAGGTCCAAAACTTCAGTACATGGTACAGTAATGAAGGCACCGCCTCTGTCTTGTCCCTTTGTTTCCTGGACTATTAGCATGATTGATATCCTTTATAATAGGTTAATACCACTTGAAAGAGGGCAAAAGAGTAGATGTCCCAGGTAGGAGTAAATCTGAGAACACTGATGAAGGCCAACCCTCCTAGGAGGCAAAACGTCTAGCATGACATTTGGTTGTAGACTGCCTAGAAAGAGACAGGCCTAGAGATACAAATCTAGGTCAGTTCATGGCTAGTTGCAAATGTTTGGGTTGAATTGCCAAGGAATGGAAAGACACTTTGGTGAAAGATCTGAAGGAAGTATACAGATAGACTTTTCAGAATGACCATGGTCTAAGATGTTTTGGAATGTGAAACATCCCACAGGAGTGCATATTGCAAAGGTGACTCACACATGAGGCAGACAGAATCATGCCTTCCAGGGTAACTCTCCCATGACAGAGCTCATGCAAGATCATTAATATAGGCATTCCTTCACCAATGTTCACCTGCCTGAATCTACTGTTGCTATCTAATCTGCCAAAAACACAGACCAGTAATGACACCCCGCTGTGGGGCAATGGTCTTGTACCTCGTAAAGATTTGTCACTTGTATTGGTTTAATAACATGCTGACTGACCAATAGCCAAGCAGGAAGTATAGGCCGGGTGACCACAACAGGAGAATTCTGGGAAGAGGAAAGGCTCAGTCTGCAGTTGTCATCGGGACACAAAGGAAACATGATGAGAATGCCTCACTAATAAAAGGTACCAAGCCAGATGGCTAACACGGACAAGAATTATAGGTTAATGTAAGATGTAAGAGTTAGTTAATAAGAAAGCCTCAGTTATTAGGCCAACCAGTTTTTAATTAATGTAGGCCTCTGTATGTTTCTTTGGGACTGAATGGCTGCGGAACCAGGCAGGATAGAGCCTCTGTCAACGACATGCCCCTTGTAGCAACATGCTACCAAGCCAGGGACACAATTATGGGACATGAGGCAGCACCTTAATCTGGCATCAGGCTGATTATGTTGAATGTCTGTTCCTAAGGACTGGGTCAAGATTCATCTTGGCTAAAATGCACACATTCCAGGTATGGAAGTGCTGTCCTTGCCATTAATATTTCTGCCGACAGCACTGTGAATAAATAGTACAGAGAACTTCTTCAGCAGCCTCAATATAAGCATTGCATACACCATTGCATGTGACCAAGAAGCACATTTTACAGCATAGGAAGTCATCATGGGCTCACAAGAGAAGGAATCAGCTCATCATATATTCCATAGCCGGGACATTACACAGAACAAAATGTGGTCTGGCTTAGTGAAGAGTGGTCCTGGGCTGTGCAGGTTTCTAAGAAACTCAATATGTACCATTACATAAGGATACAGGGAGCTGACCTGACTTCATGTGGATTGAACACATAGACCCATGACAGACCAATGAGAGTGGGAGCGACATTTTCACAGTATCCCTCATCACACACTAATGTGTGTGTGTGTGTGTGTGTGTGTGTGTGTGTGTGTGTGTGTGTGTGTGTTTCTATTTTGGCTCCGGAGAAACCCAATATCATAACTATTGCTGTTGCTACTATTTGTGTTGGTTTGGTCACAAATCACTGGCCAGGACCGACCCCATGACGCTACTCAGTCAAAAGAAGGCCATGAGGTACAGCCTCACTATATGTTCAGTAGGCAGTGAGTCAAAAATGTTTTTAATAGCACAAATGACAGTTGTAACCTTTAAGCAGTTAATTCTAGGTGCTTAACATGAGGCAAAGACAAGCTAATACAGGGGCTATGACCTCAAGGCTGTGATTATTACCCAATTATCTGAAAGTACACAGTTCTTTACATGGGATTTCTTCCTGGCTTCGAGAACTCAGGCATACATTTCAAATTATTAACTTCAATTTTCTCACCAGCAAAGTTGGGGTAGTTAATAATAGATACTTCAAAGGTTATGAAGATCAAAGCAACTAATATACAGGAACTAAGTATCTATCTAAATCTTAATTGTTTTATTACTTTTACTGCTGGCGTTACTGACTTAAGTAATAGTATCAGGCTGCCACAGTTGCCCTATAATTGCATTTAGCGTCCTAAGCGATTCAGTTTTTACTAAAATATATGTTTATGTTTTCAAAAACGTTTTCCTTAGTATTATGGTACACTGGAAATTATAAGTGCTTTGTCATTTTTTTGAAACAAATAAAATTACTATGAAATAATAAACAAGTATGATTTTAAACATCTTTAACTTAGCAAAACTCAACAAGTATGGACTATGCTTGTAATTTCATAACCTAAGTAGCCTGCTACTGTCTTAACCCTGACACCAAATACAGAGTCTAGAAATGATCATCGGTCAGAACTTGAAGCAAATTTCTTACTTGACATGACAGAAAACACAGAGGGAGGGTGACTTCTAGACACAGTTGGTTATTGTTCAACAAATCTTACCCAATTACTTCTGTAAATTTTATGGACTTGTTTTAAAACAGCCTGATATTATCAAATTTTCTTAAGTTTGTTTTTTTTAAACTAAAAACAAGTTTTCCATTGTTTTCTAGCCTCCTCATCTCATCGTCTTGTCTTTCCAAAGACAAAAGTGTTAGTCCAAACACTGTTACCTCAGAATTCCATTCAGAGCCCAACCTATCTGCAGTGACCCTGAAGATATTCTCTTTACTTAAACTTGGCAAAAATGATTCTTATAAAATGTTTTGCTGATAAAGGTGTTGCTTTACATTTGATGATAGCCTTGAAAGAAGGCTCTCTTAGATACAAAGGACCATTTCTTAAAATAGTTCTTTTTTTTTAAAATATCTTTCTTGAGGTTTAATTTGTACATTGTGTGATGTAACTATTTAAAATGCTTAAGTCGGGGTCTTACAATCATTGGTCATACAGTCATTAACAAAGTAAACGGTAGAACATCTTAATCACCCTCAGAGGAAAGATTTGCCCACCCTAGCATTCACTCTCAGGTACCCCAGGCTCAGGCCCTAGAACTACTAAACTAACGAATACATCTCTAGATCTTCCCACTGTTCACATAAGAAGAATGAAGGAAATTGTGGTCTTTTGTGACTGACTTCTGTCATTCACCATCCTGTTTCCAAGATTCAATACCCTTGACTCTCTATGCATTTGTATCGATTCTATGTCTTGGTATAAGCTCTTTGAATCCTGAAACATTTTTAATCCTTTCACTGCCATTCTATAACACATTTGTATGGTGTGTATGTGTGTGTGCTCATGTGTACATATCTCCTGAATTGTAGCATGCAATCTGAAAGCTAAGGTTAGTAATTAAGATTGGAACAGAAAAGACTGTGACTGCCAGTGGTCGTGTTTACCACATTAAATCAAATGTAATTGATAAATTAAAGGCAACAAAAGATAGGCTTGTAAATTTATTACCATTTTTATTACCATTTAGTAAACTTTGGTGTTGTGTAGAGATACAGACTCATCTGTCTGTATTTCTGAAAGCGGCCCTCTCCTGAGAGTCCATGAATTAACAAGTTGGCCTTTGTTAGATACTCCATCTGCCAACACCTTGATTTGAAGTCTAGAACTGTGAAACGTAAATTTCTGTTGTTTATTAACCACACAGTTCATGGTATTTTTGTTATAGTAACCTGAAAATTGTTGCTTATAAGGAGAATTGCTGCTATTAAAAATATATAAAAATTGTGAAATATCTTTAAAATTGAGTAACAGGCAGACATTGGAAAAGTCTTGAAGTTCAAGTTAAGAAAGGTTGGTTGCTGTTAATAAACCGTTACAAGTGATTAGATTGTGAGGACTCCGAAGAGGAGGAATATAAAGACAATAAATACCATCGTGGTACAAGGCCTCATCTCAAAATGATAAAATGTTATTCAAAAGTAGAGGAAAGGTTATCATAAAGTAGAAAGAACATGGCAGGCTTATGTCAAGATTCTGGTGCTTTGTAAACTCCATGAGCAATGAACATCAATGTTTGGTAAAACTAGCTTCTAAGGAAACCATCGAAGGGGTGTATAGCTTATCCTTGAGTGTGGGAAGGAAGATGACTTAGAATAGTTAACCCAAAAGAGAAGAAAAACTTGAAATTTTAGGAAATGTTCAGCTTTTCTGTTAAAAATCAAACAGAGAAATAAAATATAAAAAGCACGTGCAAATTAGAACATATGCCTGTGGGTCAGACACCTGAATGGAAGCCAGCTGCTTTTCATCCAGATACTGAGAAATCAGTCAACAGTCTGGACAGAAACAAGATCTTCTGTCCTGGATAAATCACATGACCCAGAAGACTTTCCAAGGCCACTGTAGGAAAAGGTTTTCCATTCATAAGTCTCAAGGTTAAGATCTTGGGGGCTGATTTACTCTAGAGGAAAAGTTGTTGCCTCTGCTGCCATCCATCTTGTTGCAAAAGTTCCTCCTCTTCACAGTGTGTGGCTTCCCTTTGTTTTCACCCTAGTTCAACTCTAGCAGAAAAGGTGCAGATCAATAGTGCTTGTACTCAAGTAAGCAGCAGGGCATGGCTATTATACCTGTATTGCCAAGGTTGCCAGAGAGGACCACAGTACACAGGGAGAGAACCACCAGTGTATTAAGATACCCAAAACTAAACTGGTAAGGAAGGCCTAAGTAGTACAATACTCAGTGGGGCTATGTACAAAGGAACGACTTCATGACCTCAGATTAGTACAAGCAATGGCCTGTGCTTATGGTTTGAGAGAACAGCAAACAGTATTTGGCTGTAACCTCTAAGGCTGCACTGAGAACTGATCCAGGAGAGCGAGAACTAGAAAATCAGGCCAAAGGATTTGATCCAACCTTAGGGTTCATCCTGCTGGCCCTGTTGTTTACTTGTGTGGACAATTTCTCCATTTTCATATTTCTCCAGTTTGAAATGGTGGCGCTTGTGTTGTAGTTTAGAAGCACAGGAGGTATTATATTTCACAGGTTCAGCACTCAATAAGACTTCATTTCAGAACGACTCATACCTTGATTCTCATTCATCTCCGAGCTAGACAAGACTTTAGACTTTAGACTCTTACATCGATACCAGACAGAAGTAACAACTTAGAAAAAATGCAGTTCTCATTAAGAAAAGCATGCATTTTAGGGTTCCAGGATTGGAATGTTATGGTCCATAGTGGACTGTGGCTCTATTCCGGCCTTCAACAGCTTGTATGAGTTCCACCCCGTTTCAGAGGGTGGTCTGCTTTACTCAGGTGGCCTATTTCAATGTCAAGTTTATCAAGGGACATTCACTGAAATACTTAGACTAATGTTTGGGCAGATACCTAGAGACTTCATGGCCTAGTCATATCGATGAACATAACTAGCTATTTAAAAGTCCAGCTTTTTTTTTCAGCTTGGCACCTATAATATTCCGATTTTTTAAAAAGTGTGTNATAATAAATCTTGAGGATTTCTGCCTAGAATTTTAGAACTCCTTCTAATCTTCTAGGAAAGTTTTGAGTGGTACGGATGAAAGGAAGATCTTTTGTCGTATATAACAAACTCCTTTCAACCATACCTAAGTTTATAAGATAATTTTTGCATGTATGAAATATGGTTGCCATATTTGGATTGGATTAGAGGGCTAGAGCTTTGAGCCATGCATCCCAGCCTCTAGGGAGGAAAGAGTACCCAGAGATTCATTTAATTACAAGTGCACTCTGATCTAGTTGTAGTGAATCCTGTATAAATCCCCAAAGGATGAGATTCAGGAGTCTTTGAATTGATGAACGTGGAGAGAGAGGGCCAGTGAGTATGGCATTCCTGGAGGGACACTGAGGATCAGTGTTCCCAACATACCTCAGCCTTTCCCTTCTTTCCACCTAGCTGTTTCTATGCTGTATCTTTTGTGAAAATCAATAATATTAAGCTGTTTTCCTCACTTCTATGAAACATTCTATTAAATGAACAAAACCAAGGATAGAATCATGGGAACTTCTAATTATCAGCTGAACTGGGCAAATGTTTTGAGTTATCTGACTTCTTGCAATGGCGTCTGAGAGACAAGGGAAATATTGTGGGTCTGAAGACTTACCCTGTGAAATCTTTCTCTACTCTGGGTAACACAGTCACATTTAATTGTAGAATATCCACTTGATAGCATCTGGAGAATTGAACTGAATTGATGTGCAGTAAAAAATACTGTTGTTGTTGTTGTTATTGTTTTTGTAAAAGTAAAGAGCTGCGAGTGTGGAAAATCAGAGGTTCTCCTTCATGGCTTCTTAAGTGTCTCCTTAGCTCATGCTTCATCCACACGTAGACAACAATAGGGTTGTGGTTCTCCCTCCTGTGCTGCAACTACCCCAGATAGAGCTGGAAATGCACTGATGACTTCATCTGGAAGGAAGGACCAACCAATCCTGAAGTGATGATGACTATTCTCTTTGCTTACTGTGTTAGGCAGTGATGCACCACCATAAAATACCAGAGTTAATCAGCTTACGAAAAGGCAAGATCTATTTTATTTCAAGGTTTTAGAGTCTTTAATCTATGGTTCTGCTTCTGGAAAGTCAGAACCTCATGGCATTTTGGTGACTAAGGCTCTAACATATGCTTCCTTGGGGAGACACATACGCAAAGCACACAAAAATCCATGGGTACATACGATATAAAAATCACTAATTCTCACATACTATAATAAAGATCAATATGTAACACAATAAAAGAATAAGAAAAGAAGGAAAGCCTAGATATTTTCTTTTGACACATACAATAATATATTTATAACAATAGAATCGATACTCATAAAAATTATCCACACTTCTGTTTTTATATTTTTATTCCACACTTATGGCACTGTTCTGTAGTCACAGCTCATATTTATAATTACCCTCTGACACTTCTGTCACTTTCTATTCTGTCTTCTATTTGCCTTAAGCAAGGACCTCAGCTGGCTGTGTCACTTTTACTCGGTAGGCAACCCAAGTCTTCACTCCAGAGTGGTCTAGATCATTAGCAGTCTCATGAGCATTGAGCTGCAATTATCCATTAATGCTTCATCATAATTGACTTTTATCATCTTTAATGTATATTAGCAATATTTACCCCAAGGAGTTCTTTCTCTTGTAGAGAGATTTCAGGATATTTTTTCTACTCCTTACTTTCATTGTGAACAAGTCTAATTTCCTCTTGGATTGCTAATATGAAAGTCAGTAAAATCAAAACTGAATCATTTGTGTCAATATAAAAAAAATATAAATAAGTACCTAAATATCAAAAAAAATGAGTCCCAGGAGATTCTGGTTACACAACAGCAACTGTCATAAAAGATGGCCAGAGCTACCAGTGTGCACAGAAGTTAGTGGCTAGCACAGCCACCTACAGAAAGTACTTGACCAAGACATGCTTGGAAACTGTTCAACCACAGTGGAGTAGCACTGCTGTAATAATATGATTGTGCCCAAAGATCGTTGTTTCAATGTGTTGGAAGCACTCCTCTTCCTTTTTATCTTTAGAAGTCTTTGCGTGTAACCTCTTAGTATTTGCACACAGTTTATTTGGCCTAGGTATCTCCACTTCAGTCCTCTGTCCTTCTCAACTATTATTCTCTGGAGAACCTTTCTCTAATTGTTTACTGATGTGTTCATTGGAACCAGTCACGGCTGTCAGCACAGTAACTTCTCTCTTTTCCTGCAGGTTCAAGGCAGTCATGTAGCAATCTTGATTCTCAGTCAATGGAGTCATTGTTGGGTTCCTCAAAGGAAACGTTCTTCCCTCTGTAACTTAGACTTCTTCCAGCAAAGCAGATAGGAGCACAAGAAGCAACATTTTGCTATTGAATCACTAAGGACAGCTCTTTTTTAAAAAAAAAAAAAATCCAATGCTTTTTCTAAACTGATGTATTCTATTTGTGATAGAAGTAAAAACCTTATATTTAAAGCTATGAGGTTTTAGACATGAAGGTTCATTCTGTGATCTTTGCCCAGGTTCTATAGCTGGATGATTTGATAGGTCATCTAGCTGACCAGACATACAAGGGATTACATCATTCTCATGCCGCTCACTCACTGACTAGTTCTACATGATGAGGACAAAGACCCCATAATCATTTTAAAGCATATAGGAAAATCTGAGAAAATTCCAATTTATTCATGATGAAAAGCATTTAACAAAAATCTCAGTCTGATAAACCAAGAGCAAAGTTCTCTAAATTCTATCAACATTATTGGAGATCTCAGACAGGTAATTGCACACTAGTGCTTGTTAATATTTTATGACAAGCTCCCTGGTCCTTAAATACTTGTGGTTGATACTCTCAGTAAAGCAAATTGTTGATGTCCTCCTCTGCCAGTTAGATATACCTAATTTTACCTATTAAAGGACAGAATAGAACAGAAGCAGTACTATGGTGTTCACTTGCGTAGGAAGGGGAAAACACCAGGTATGATTTATACAGTTTCTCACATGCCATGTGCAGTTGTTTCATCTGACTTGTCTTTGGACTTAGCAGGAACATGACTAGAAAATTGGTGACCAGGAAATTTGGCAATGATGTCTGTGGGATGATCTCTCTTTTTGGGTAAAACATGAAAATGTTTTATCCCATTTGATGCTCATTAATCAACTGTATAAAATGATACATTCTACAGACATCAATTAGATTTTTTCTTCAAACTTTCTTCTCATCACTCAATAAAATAAATATCATCAAAGATGAATAAATAAGAACAAAAAAAGTCATGAAAAGTCCCATGTTTTAGAATCTTGTGGGGGGAAAAAGCATGTTTGGTGAATGATAATATATTTTGAGAGCAGACACAACAATGTTGAATGTTCATAAATAATCAACAAAGACAGATTTTAATCTTAACTTTAACTTACTCTTTTGGGAAAATGCCAGCTATCATCATAGAACTAAACATTGATACAGACTTTTATGGAACAATTTGATCTTTTAAGAACTTTTATGTTTTCTTTTGTAACAGACAACAATAAAGTTTTGTCTCTTTTTTGAATAACTGTATCAAAAATTGCATAACAGTGATGAACCTGATGATTGATTCAGTCATTGATAGTTCTGCACTGTAATGACAAAGACTCCATGATAATTTTAATCCACGTAGGAAAATCTGAGAAAACCTCAATTTACTCATCAAAACATTTAAAAAAATATATCATTCTGATAAAATCAAGATACACCACAGCCTTTCACAAAATCCCACAGAATATTTATGAGCTGTGTAAGTAAGCACACATATCCACATCCCAATGTGGCAATGCCATGCAGATGTAGCACACATTGTTTGTTCTTGGTGATCTACTTGGTTCCTTCTCTTGGTGCCATATTATTCTTAATATTGACCATTGGCATGATGAAGTTTATGATCTTCACTTTCTTCCAGTCTATTTTCCTTCCCTTCATCCTTCTCTTCATCTCTTCTTCACTCCTTCTTTCCTTTCCTTCATTCTTTCCTTCCTTTCCTTTCTCTCTTCTCCCTCCCTCTCTTCCCTCCTTTTCTCCATCTCTCCCTCCATCCCTTCCTCCATCCTTCCTTCCTTCCTTCCTTCCTTCCTTCCTTCCTTCCTTCCTTCCTTCCTTCCTTCCTTTTTTTCCTTCCTTCCTTCCTTATTTCCTTCCCTTTTTCCTTCCTTCCTTCCTTCCTTCCTTCCTTCCTTTCTTTTTTCCTTCCTTCCTTCCTTCCTTCCTTCCTTCCTTCCTTCCTTCTTTTCCAAAATAGCAGATGGAATCCATATCCTCAGACATGCTAGGCAGGGGTCCTCTTAGTGACCTATATCCTCAACTCCACAGTTGTTTCTTTCTTCCAGATTCAAATCTGACAGATTTTATTTTTAATTAATCGAAGCATAGTGATGACCTCTAAATTCCTTATCTCTAGCTCTGGATTGTATATTTTATAACAATTCAGACATTATTTTTTTAAACCACAAAAGTATGGATTGATTTTTAAATAAGTACAAATTCTCAAAAACATACAAAATATGGATGTAATTTTAAAAGTAAGTTTAAATTTTTGTTTATACTTTTAATACATTAACCCAAAAAAGAAAAAGTGAACTTGCTCTTTCAAAATCCTTTTAACATAGAGTAATTTAGTAAAACTTTTTTTTGGAACACAGAATGAACAGATGGATACATAGAGTAATGTCCCTATCACATTTGTGCAACTGGAAAGAACTGTAAATAACTTAAATGAGCATCAGAGATTTTTGATAAGGTAGTGGTAGATTGGTTCAATGAAATATCTTTTTATCCCTTTTTCTGAAAGTTAGGAAGTAAAATTGTAGAGTGTTGCAGCTAGTTCTGAAACAAATGAGTGTTAATACAATACATTCATTTAGATTTTGAAGGCAGAAATGGGGGCATAGTCTCCTTCAACTCATTTATTTATTTATTTTAAAGATTCTTTACTTTTATTTTTTCATGTGTTCTGTTGTTTCTGCCTGCATGTATTTATATGCCCCAACTCACATCTGTGGTACTCATAGATGTCAGAAGAGGGCATTGGACTCCCAGGTGAACTGTTGTAGATAGTTATGAAGCTCCATGTAGGGGCTGGGAATTGAACCTGGGTCCTCTGCCGTAATATATAGAATCATCTTTCCCAGCCCACCTCTCATTTCTTGAGCAAACTAGTAGAAATGTGCAATTTTGCTGCTTGAATGTTTTCTACAGCAGTGGTCTCCCTGGGTCCATTCCCCATTTCTATACATTAAGTGGTAAGTGGGAGGTTTTGTGTTGTTGCTGTTTTGTTTTAATTTCTACACATTATTTTTTTTTTGACTCGTCACATTTTTGTTGTTTCAAGAGTCACTCCTGAAGAGCCTGATGGATATCTTTTAAGACTTATCAGTAACTTTAAGCCCAAATTCTATATTATATGCATGATTACAGTACATATAGTTATTTATTTCTTAGACTGAATCAACCTTGATTGATAAAGCAAATCACCACTGATGCATAAATGTACCATTTTCTTCAATGACAAAATGAATAATTCAGTGACAAAATCATCTACATAGTCTTATAATGAAATGATCCAGTTGGTTAAAGAAGTGAACAGCTGGTAGATTCAGCAACAAGAATCAGATGTGATTATTAGTAAAACATGTGAAAGTTGGGTTTGTGAAAGAATGTCCATGAAAAACAGCAAATATATACCAAAAGTACATGTGCATACAAATATGTACACACACACACACATATAAAATGAAATAGACATCAAACTCCTGTGATTTGCAAAGGGAAAGGAGAGAAAGGTGTTGTGCATATCCAAAGACAACTTTAGCTTTTCTCAAATGCATCAAATAGTTTTGAATTTTTCATAAAACGTAGAGAACTCATTCATGCTTTGATTTATAAAATTATTCCCCCCCCAGGACCAAGGGAAAAGGAGGACAAAAGATTGGAGGAGTCAGAGGGGATGGAGGACATCAGGAGAACATAGCCCACTGAATCATCTAAGCAGTGCTTGTTGGCGGAGGAGACTGCTTGTTTGCTACTGGTTGCCCAGTCCAGAAATAATGACACATAAACATATTAATTAAAACCCTACTTGGAAAATCACTTAAGTGTATTGTTAGTTAGCTCTTATATTTTAAATTAACCTATTTCTATTAATCTGTGTATTGCCACATGGTTGTGTCCTACCCATAGTCCAGCATCCGGCATTGTCTCGTGAGGCAGCTACATGGCTTCTCTCTCTCTCTCTCTCTCTCTCTCTCTCTCTCTCTCTCTCTCTCTCTCTCTTAGATTTTCGAGACAGGGTTTCTCTGTAGCTTTTTTGGTTCCTGTCCTGGAACTAGCTCTTATAGACCAGGCTGGCCTCTAACTCACAGAGATCTGCTGCCTCTGCCTCCCGAGTGCTGGGATTAAAGGTGTGCACCACCACCGCCCAGCTACATGGCTTCTCTTTGACTGTACCTACTCTCTCTTCCTCTGTCTGCTTGGAATTCTCGCCTTTCCCTATTCTGAGCTGAAATAGTCCCAAAGCAGCTTCCTTATTAACCAGTGGTATTTACAGCACACAGAGGGGAATCCCACATGAAGTATTCTTATGGGCTCACAGAGACTGAAGCTGCAAACACAGGGCCTGCAAGGGTCTGCACTGGCTCCTCTCTATATAGTCGTGGTTATTAGCCTGGTGTTTTTATGGGGCTCCTAACTGTGAAAGCTGGTATGTTTTAGCCTGTAGCCTGTCCTTGGGACTCTTTTCCTCTTATTGTGTTGCCTTGTCCAACCTCAGTATGAGCGCTATTGACTTGTCTGATTGCATCTTGTTTTGTCCAGTTTGGTTGCTGTCTCCTGGATACCTGATAGTTTCTGAAGTGAATAGGAAGAGAATCTGGGGAAGAGGGAAGGTGGGGAGGGAACTAGGATGAGTGGGAGTGGGGGACTATGGTGGGTGGTTTGTATTGCATAAGTGAAGAATCTATTTTCAATATTAAAAAATTAGAATTTTAAATTTTTAAAAGTTTATGTTGTCATCTAATTTAATCATTGCTTTCTAAGCACAGTTTTCTATTATTCTAGCTTCTTTTTTCTTTTTTCGAGGTGTTTACTTTTTATAATTTATTTAAATTTATTTTATGTGCATTGGTGTGAAGATGTTAGATCCCTAGGAACTGGAGTTGCAGGCAGTTGTGAGCTGCCATATAGGCCTAGGAATTGAACACAGGTCCTCTGGAAGAACAACTAGAGCTCTTAATTACTGGGCTATCTCTCTAGCCCCTAACTTCTTTCTTTTTGATACTGGGTCTTAAACTAAGGGCCTCATCCTTGAGAAAAGCACTGTACCAGTGAGCTACATCTCCAGTCCTGTTCTGTTTTATTCTCACCAATATTCCTTCTGAGATCATTCTGTTACTCACTGGGCCATAAGGATGTGGCTCTATTCATTTCTGCCTAATATATCACCATGCAACTTTTATGTCTTATTTCTTCATTATGGAAATTTTAATACTCTATCATTATCCCCTATCTTCTACATATCCCTCTATTTCCTCCAACCCGAGAAACCATTCATTTTCTCAGTATTCATCCTGAGGTGCTCTGAGCTCCTGGACAAATAAAATCACTATACCTGAAAAAAGGTTGTGAGTATAACTTTATAGGGACTCAGTTCCCTCACTTCCTCACTGATGATGTTCATTCCATTCTGTTGCTTTGTCCACCTCTGATTATTACTCACCGTGATAGCCAACTGAAAATATCTTCTTAGCTTTGATTGACTAAGCTCTCTTTTGCTATCAAATAACTATATTATCTAGTATTTTCTAAAGAAAGTAATGCACCAACTTCCAAGCACACAGGTTGACTCGTGTCTTCCTACGTGCAAGTCTCTGCCTTCTCTGAAGTGGCATAAACATCAAAAAGTTGCCCACTCTAGAAATGTCATCTAAGCCATTGAATTCAATTTGAGTCTGTAGGAAGATATTCTGAAAACAGAGTCAACATTATGAAGTTAGTGGACAAAAAGAGAAACTATACAGAGCAAGAGTGGTGGTACTAAGTGGTTTAACTTAATCAAGCATGCCTAAAAGCATCCATAAACAGAAAGGCTATAGTTGTATAGAAAAAACAAACAGTCCATGCCTTAAGTTATTTCTACTTTTCCTTACTATTTTTACACTCCAAACTCCCTACATCCTGAAATATACTAAATTTATGAGTATTTCAAATTAGCTATCCTGGTAAACCATTTTCTAACACACGTATGACAGATGTATAGCCATTTGGAAGCCCAGTTTATTATAGTAAATTACCAGCGTTCTGACAGTAGCCCCTAATATTAACTAATACATTCATTATTTTTGCCTATTTCTATAGGCTAACATTATGTATTTTGGTTTCCATGTGATTTCAGTGCAAATGTACATTTTATGTATTTTTCTTATATATTTTGAGTACCTAATTTATCTTTATTTTTCTGGTGAAGTCAATTTTGTATAGCTAATCTAGTACTACTGAAAATAGATGCTGTTATAGTTTTTTTATGATTAAATCAGCCTTTATGGTTTATTACTCATATTCAATATATTCTACTGATGAGTTTTGACAATTATATGTAGCTGTATATCCACAGCCCAAATCATGATAAAAATATGCTCATCAGTCAAAATAGTTATTGGTACCATTTGTCACATATATATGTATGTATATGTATATATATGTATATATATATCTTAAAATCACTAAATTTGACTTAGACTATAAATCAGTTGAAATTTTGCCATTTGTGCAATTTAAACTTTATTTGTGGTTGAGTTCTAGATGAGTACTTGTTTTTATCCTTTCTATGTGTTTTAAGGGATTGTATTTCTTGTAGGAGGGATTTTCCCGTCCTGACTACCTGTTGCCAAATAACTGACACAGAGGCTTATGTTACATATAAATTCTTGGCCAATAGTTCAGGCTTATTGCTAACTAGCTCTTGTTAACTTAAATTAACTCATGTCTGCCATGTGACTCATGGTCTTATGTGTCCTCCAGCATATCCTGTTCCCTCTGTGGCTCCTGGCAAATCCTCCTTTCCACCCTTCTTTATTCTAGTGTCCTCAGTTTGATTGCCATGCCTAACTATATCATGGCTCACTATAGGTCAATCATATTCTTTATTAACCAGTGAGAGTAATACATATTCACAGTATACAGAAGGATTATTCCACAGTAATTTCTCTGATAAATTTAGGAAAGCAATAAAAAGGATTTGTGTGTAGAGGATATACTGCTTTGATGTTCTTGCTATCCAGTTGTCTCTTCTCATTATTGCTGTAATCCTCATCTCCCACCATATCATTGCAATGATCGTTTGAAATAAACTCTTTGCTTTACTAAATCCTGATTTTTTTTTTGACGTTATCAGTACTGTGATTTGGATGGCCTACTAATTGTCCCTGAACCTGGGTCTCCTTATCATGGAATTCATATTGGTTTCTTACACCCACAAGCCTTTCACAGATTGGATAAATCAAGATCCATTGTGGTGAGTCATTCATATTTTAATCTAGTCTGGGGACATTTTGCAGTTGTAGTGTGCATATTTTATTATTTATGACAATATAATTTTTCTTTCTTTATGAATATTTTCTATACTCTTCTTATATAGGAATTATGGGAATTTCATAAGCTCCCCGAGACTCAAAGTTTGACCATCAGAGCTCCCTTAACTGTCAGTCATGACTATATTATCCCATGGGTATCCCTACTCTGTAACATTCTATCCCTTTCTTCTATATTAGCTTCATTTAACATGACCCAACACATCACCAATGCAGTTTAACTTCTTTTAAAAAAAATAGATACAAAGCTGGGCTGGTGCAATGGGTCTATGGGTAAGTATATTTGCCTCAATGACTGATCCCTTAAGTTTTATCCATGCAGCCTACATGGCAGGAGGAGAAAACCCAGCTCCTGCAAGTTGACCTCTCTGTCTGCTATATACATTGCACCTTCCCCTGAAGCCATATGCAGAAAAATAAAAATAAGTAAATAAATAATAAATGAATGTAAAAATGTTTTTAAACACATAAACTTTATCAAAGACAATTCAAAACTTCAGTGACCTTTTTGGGAAAACGATTGTCTCCAATCCAGCTAACATGAGATCTCTTCTCATGTCCACATTTATCTCCTGTGGTCCTTTGAACCTTGGATATTTTCAGTGTTCTCAGAAACTGAAGGTGAACTTACCCTGCCAAAATTTTACTGCAGCCATCATTATGTTGTGTGGATACGGTGTCAGCTTAGAAAAAGTTTCCAGGCTTTTGCTAACCTCAAATCTTAGATTCATGCTAAATTATTTATACAAGGTATATGGATTGTCTCTCTGTTACAGAAGAAGATTGATTTTGTCCAAAGTAAAATGATAGGTGTTCCAGAAGGAGAAAGAGGGACTATGGTACTAAACTGAATAAATAGAAAAACTTGTATAAGGCTTAGAGAAAATGAATTTATTTCTTATAGTCAAATCTAGGATTTGATGTTCATTTATAGGAGTTTTAAAGGACACTTTAGCATCAAATGCTGACACAAAACTAGAATTTTTCCTTGCTAAAATATGACAGAAAATTTGTCAGCTTTTTTCTTCTTTTATAAAGCATGCTTTGATTCCTACCATCTAATAGCCTGCCTAGAAGACAAACATTTTGCATCTTATCAGAATAATTATCCAGCTGATAGTTGGTTGTTTACCTCCCTGTGTTCCTGTTTTTCTTTCTCAGTGCTATGATAGAATACCTGTCAGAGGCAGCTCAAAGATGGAGAGTTTGTTTGGTTTCATATTTGCATGGCTGGAAGTCACAGAATAGGAGCCAAATGTGTCTGCAGTCTGGAAAAAGAGAGAGAAGAATATTTAGCTTACTTTCTACCTTCCAATTGATCTGGAACCTCTTTGGAATGGGACCCCTCACATTCAGGGTGAGCATTCTTGCCTCAGTTAAAACTCTCTAAGAATACCCTCACAGAAACATACTCACGTTGTCTCTTGAGTGATGGTCAGTCTGGTCATGTTGACAATCAAGATTAATTACCCTGAATTAGGATTTTATTTCTGCTTCCAGATTCTAGCAAACGGCCTTGCAGCATGCTAGTCCCCTCTTTTCCTAATGCAGTACATCAAATGCAAATTTAAGCATAATTATATCATTCCAACCCTTCAGTGAAATAATAGCAGAATATAAATTATGACAAATATGTATTTTGAGCTGTTCTAAGATATTATTGCCACAGGAAGAGAAAGACAGGGCAATATGTCACAATTGTCCACATGCATTGAACCACAAATGTGGGTATCAAAATTGATATTTGAAATTGAATGGAGATACAAGGAAATGAAGGTGCATGTTTCTTAGTGTCACATGCTAAGTGAGGTACTGTCATATCCATCTGTAATAGGTAGGCTTTCTGATGTAACAGAAAAAAAATTAAAATCATTTATTATAATAGTATATATTTATCTCAACCATAGTATCAGTTTATCATTAAAAGTTAAAATACCTGAAATCTCAAAGCTCCAGAGCTGGATCAGTAGTTAAGAACAGTTGTTCTTGGAGAAGACCATCTATTGGCCAGCACCCACATGGTAACTCACAATGATCTCTAATTTCAGTCCTTGAGGTTTTGACTCCCTCTTCTGACCTCTGCAGACACCAGGTACATACACAAAAATAAAGACAGACAAAGAATCATACACATTAGAAATAACTAAAATCTGTAAGAGAAATGCGTGAAGTGAAAAGACTGAAATTCTTCCTACTTACTGTGGAAGACGCTAGTCAGTGGGATGGAGTGCCAGAGGGACAGGACAGCTGCATGAGCTCCTTTAGGGCTGGCTGTCCATAAGCTTCATTATTTTCTTATTTTTATACACAAAATAAAAAAAAATTCATATCTGCTTTAAAGCCTCTGATCTACTATGAGTATTTCAAGTTTTATGCTCTCGAATTTTTAAAAAATGCTATTTGTTTATTTTTTAAAATGGATTTTTCCCACATGCAATATCACCACATCCCCTCCCTCATCCCCTCCCAGATCCTTTCCCCTACTTGCCCATACTTTCACCTCCATGTCTTCTTTCTATCTCTCTTTAATAAACAAACAGGCAAACAAAAAAAAATGAACTAGAATAGAACAAAAGAGAGAAAAAGAAAAACAAAGAGAAATCAGAAACACATACACATTCAAACACACAAAGATGACCCCTAAGAACACAAAATCAAAAACCATAATATATAGCAAAACACCAGTCATGTCTAAAGAAAATGACCGACAAAGCAATATGAGTCAACCAATACCATTGAATTTAATAAATATTTTGAAAAAAAATCCCCAGTTGTGGGTTCCTCCACTGATGCAATAAGTCAAATACAGATGAATTGGGAAGACCAGGTTTAATCTGAGCAAAGCAACTCCTTAGTGATTCCCAGGAGAAGAAAACAGGAGACAAATCAAAGGGCAAGTATCTGGGCCTGTTCTTAAATACCTTGTAGGTGTGGTCTTGAGCATCTCAGGTGGAGGAGTCACTGCTTGTTGGGCTTTCTCAGGGGCAGGGTCTGGAAAGAGAAAGTTGGAGCTGAAGTAGAACTTCCACCTACACAGAATTCATTTTGAATTAGATCGCTATTGCAGGGAGTCTACCTTGGGAGTTGTTTTTCCTTTGCCAATGGTTGTCAATTGGAGATAGCTTCTTGGGTAGGGATGCGGGGTTATGCCTGCTTTTCCCCTGTCAATATTGGGACCTCATCTGGCATGGCCTGTGCAGGCCCTGTGCATGCTGCCATAGTCTTTGTGACTTCATTTGCCAATTATGTTGAGCCGGGAAGGTCTTAGCCACATTCCCTGAGCCCAGAGGGGAAAAGTTTAGTGGAGACATCCCAGGTCGAAGTAGGTGTTGTTCTCATCTACTTCAGGAAGAACTTTCTCTGATGACGACTTGAGCAAGATTCTAATCATATTTGTCTTTTTTTTTTCTTTTGGTTTGTCAAAACAGGGTTTCTCTGTATAACAGCTCTGGCTATTCTGGAACTAGCTCTTGTAGACCAGGCTGGCCTCAAACTCCCAGAAATCCACCTACCTCTGTCTCCTGAGTGCTGGGATTAAAAGGATGGCCACTATCTCTTGGCTCATGTTTGTGCTTTTGTTTGTGGTGGCGCATGCTTGTAGAATTTGCTGAAAGAGGCAGAGGCAGGAGGATCATGAATTCTAAACCAGTCTGGGGTTTTCAAATATAGAAATTTAAATCTGCTTTGATGGATGTCAGCAGAATAGATCCAGGACAAAACAGTAAGGGGGAAGGAGGGTTGAACTAAGGAGGACCAGGGGGAAGGGACTGATGATACTGCTTTGGGGGCATGCCTATTTCCCTGGGCCTACTCAGTGAATTCCTGAGACATTAAAACCTGGCAGTCCTTCCACATTATCTCACTTGACCTCCTACTTTGCCAGTCTGCTCTACCCACACTGTTTATGAGTTCCTGGTGCTGGTTTGAGTGAAAGCAACCCTCAACATCTTATCTGAGTTGCCTGTTTTCTTCTTAGCTCTTATCACAGTTGTGTGTTTGTTTAGCAGTAGTATACACTAACTTACTGTGGTCCAGCCCTGAATCTAGAGAGGGCTCTACAGGAAAAAAAATCATTGCATCTCATTATTGCTGTACCGAATACAGAGCCTTGTAAATTAGGGGTGTTAAATACATGTCTATGGGATGAGTGAATGCAGCTAACGATTTAAGCAACTTTTTATTAATTAATTTATACACACACACACACACACACACACTCCCTCACTCACATATACAGAGTACATATTGCCTACTATCACTTTCAACCCTATTCTATATTTATCCCCCGCATCAGTTCTATGTTCGTCCTCCAAGTTTTTTCCCCAAAGAGAGTTTAGTTGGAGCTATCTGTGTGTTCATGGAGCCTGTTATTTCACCAGAAGGTACACAACTAAAGGACAACTGCCCATAATCTGCCATAGCCTTTCAAGTATTCAACACTACACTGGTGAGAGGTAGCATCCAGTTGAGGCCCCCTTTCATCATCCCTTGACTGCAGGAAGGACCATTCTTGTGCAGACCCCATGTAGTCAGTCACCTATAGTTGTCAAGAGTTCTTGATTTCTTTGGCTCTGCAATGCCCAGAAGGCATCCTTTAATTGCCCTTTTCTCTATAGTCTGGCTTTTAATTCAATCTGACCTCTTTTCATAATGTCTCCTGAGCCTGTGGTAAGGATGTTATAAATTGTTTGCTTGGAGCAAAGAGGTCACACAGGAACTAAAACACCAAAAATGTAAACAAAACAAACCCCTGCTATTATATTGTTTTTACATTAGTGAATGAAAAGTAGAATCTACCCAATGTTTTGAATTCTATGTATTGAGTAGAATAGCCAGAAGTTTTGTGTTTCCACTCATATGGTTTCATGTACATTCATGAGAGAATTTGGATTTTTCATTTTAATTTCTAATAAGTAGTTTAATTCTTGATTAAATTGTGATGTTATATTGCTAAATTTTCCTCAAATTGAAGTTTGAGTATTAATTAGAACCTTCATATTTCTCTCAGTAAAAAACCAAATTCAAGACCTACATATATTGCATTAGGGTTTATTCATGTTGCTATGAAGGAGAAAACAGCTCAAAAATAGCACATATTCAGTTCCACATAATAGAAAACTCAGCATTTATTTAATCAGATGAATGGGAAATAAAATAATATGTTAAATTGTTAATATTAAGGTGTAATGAACATTAAATTCCAAACCCTGGATGTATGATGATAGTTTTACATTAATTTTCTTCACCTCATGTCAGCATTAGCTAGAATGTTAGGTAAAGCTTTTTAACTCTATCATGTATACCCTCCTCTAGTTACCACCCAGACCCTTCACATCCAATGCCAGTAAAATGATGTTGAGGCTAAGTTTTGAAAATATGAAATCTGGGGGATATCAAACAATAACCCACGAATTTGCATCTGTGGATAATCTAACATTGTGCAAAAATGGTGAGATATATAAAGATGGAATAAGTAAGGGAAACATGTCTTTAGGTGAAAACGTTCATTTAAATGAAATACCACACTAGTGCAGAATTGAGAAATAGATGGTTATTTATTTAGGGATAAACTCACAAATCAGAATCCTCTGCTGGAAAGGAGATCGGAAACCAAAATCTGCAACCAGAATGGAAAGAGAGGCTGGAAAAGAGGCTGGACGCATGCTCTGCATCAGCATATATAGTATAAGAGGCCACGCCCCAGTGGGCGAGTTACCACTAGCTGTAAGACTTCCTACAGCATTTAGGTACATAAGTGAAAAAAAAAAACCCACATACACTGAGTATCTGCTTCAATTTTAAAAGCAGAAAGGCTAAATATCAATAAAGTGTACTCAATATTTTTGATATACATTTGATTGATTGTATATAAACTAATATTAAAATATTTAGTCTAAAAGTCTAACATAGATTGGGAAGATAAACCTAAAAGTTTTCCTAATGAAATAATATCAGCATAAAAAGTAACAAGGGCTTCCAAATTCCCCTCTCTTAATAGATTCATAAACTCCTGAAACTGTTCCCAAGGAGACACGGCTGAGCACTTCAGGTCTCAGAGTTGGAATGTTTGATTTTTACCTGCAAGTATTATTAGAGGGGCAATAGACAAAACAAAGGAAGCATAACTGCAGCCTGCAGAAAAGCAATTTGGTTTGGATTGTCCACTTACAAAGATGGCTGCAGGGTTTTCATTAGAGATAAAACAACCATTTCATCTCCTAAATGGAAGTGTAATTGGGATGCACTTTGATGCCTGAGCTGGAATATCTTGTGAGTGCTGGGTGCTGTTCTCATCTTAAGACCTAGCCCTCATGCAATGCACACCTCAGGTGAACCCTTTCTCATCCACTCTTCCCCTTCTGTTCCCTGAGTCACCCTACCCCTCTTTTTTCAGTGTTTAGCTAATATTTATACCTATTTGAAATTTGAATGTATGGAAAGTCATTAAACATTTATTAAACAAATTGGTCTGTGTTTGGAAAATGGATTCTCTTCACCTCTTACAACTGAGCTGTGCATTAGCGCAAATATAAAAAATGATCTGGAAAACTTCAAATAAATTGCTCTACATTTGGGAAGATGTATATGTTTATAGAATTATGCAAACTTGTGCTATCAATACTGTGTTATCAGTGCTATCTTTGCATTTCCATGGTCTATGAAGACTAAAAATTGCTATTACTTTTTCCCCTAGGACAGAGTCTTGTATTTGCTATCCTTTTAGTGATGATTTTATCAACCATCTTCCTTAGTAGTACTGAACCACTAATCACTAATGGAGGGACCACCTGGTTCCTGAAATTTCAGAGAGTTTTCAGAAGCTGGAGAAAGGAGTTGCAGTGACATTTAATTAAGTAATGGTCATTATTTAATTAAAGTATTTAATTCATTTTTTCAATGAATCATGCTACCTCATTTATAATAAAACAATGAAACTTGTAGTTGTATAGATTATGTGTCTAAGTATGGCTTTCTGTTTATGTACCTTACAAATTTCATACTGCTATTACACTTGCAATATAAATGGCTCAATAATTAATCATTTCCATAACTATAGTCATCATTGACTGTAAGCTTCTTTCCCTTACTTAATATCTCACAATCTGTCAACCAGTCAGTCTCATCTGTATTTTTCAATCTATATTCTTAAATAACATTTGTCTCCTGATTTTTATTTCTCTATATTTTGGCTTTTATTTTCTATGTAATCCTTGTCATTCCTCTGAAAATGTATTCCTCTGATATCAAACTGTTAGATAATTTTTATAGCACATGTAAGCAGCAAACTGAATTTATTTTTATTATCTGAGGATAAGTGTACAAACATGTACCTAGGAAATATGTACTTTGGGGACTGAAGATGTGGCAAAATTGGTACAGTACTTGTCTAGTGTAAAAGAGACAACAGATTCAGTCCCTCTTACCACAGAAACTAAATGTAATGGTACATGTCTATAAGGAGTTTGAGGTCATCTTTAGTTCTATCGTGAGACCAGCCTGGACCACATGATACCATGACTCAAAAAGAGAAATAAAAAATTTGAGATCTTAGGTATTTCTTAGTTATTTGAGATTTTTCAATTTGGGCTATAAGGAACCAAATATGTTTGCAACTTATTTCTAAAATAAACAACTGAAAAGGATCCATAGAAGAAAACATTAAAATTGTAGTGTGGTATTCCCTCTGTATGCTGTAAATACCATTGGTTAATTAAAAACTGCCTTGGCCTATTGATAGGACAGAACTTAGGGAGGCTGAGAAAACGAAACTGAAATCTAAGAGAAAGGAGGCAGAGTGAGAGAGATGCCATGTAGTCCCACAAGAGACAGACACCAGAACTTTAGCCAGTAAACCACAGCCACAAGAAAATACACAGATTAATAGAAATGGGTTAAATTAATATGCAAGAGTTAGCCAATAAGAAGCTAGGGCCAATGGGCCAAGCAGTGTTTTAAATAATATAATTTCTGTGTGATTTTTTCAGGGCTAAGCAGCTGGGAACCAACAAGTAGACCCCTTGCAACAGATTGGCACCAACCTGGCCAACTAAAACTACTTTAAAACCTGAGAGAGCTTGAAAAGGAATTCTAGACACAATATTACAGAGTTTAACACAACTTCTTGCTGTATGCTGGTGGCATGCCACAGCTCCATTAAGAGAGGTTTTCCTGACTCAGTGGCAAAAAAAAAAAGCCACACAACTTTGAAATGAAAGCTTTCTGGACCTTCCTGCCAGCACAACTTGGCTCTTTCAGGAGGCCAAGAAGTTAAATGGGGTTCATAAGCAGCATGTTACAAACTGCTTAATGGCACAGCATAGACCTGCTGTATACAGGGAACTGGGGCAATATGCACAGCTTGCAGAAGTGAATGGACTTCCACCATGTTCGACTGGGCAGAGCAAGAAGGCAGTGCTGTATTTCCCCTAGCAATGGTGCAGCTTAAGTTTTTAAGATGTGTTTAGCATTTTAAGAAGCTATTCTGGTTAGAAAATAAAGACAGATTCAGACAGATATAGACCAATATAT
>NW_026067890.1:3326418-3442422 GCF_014885135.2 Alexandromys fortis
ATTCAGACAGATATAAACCTGTAATTGATCCATATCTGTGTTGGATAAATGTACATAGGCTAGAGAGAGAGAAGAAAAAGAATATAGACAGTTATAAAAAGAAGTAAATGTTTTTTTTTAAAGGTAAAGTCTTTAAAGAGACAGAGTTCAGGCAGTCATAAGCCATGTAAAGATGGAAAACTTACAGAGTTTGGATTATATACATTATTGTGTTTTCTTTGAATGTTTTTACTGTGAAGGTGCTAAGTGCAGAGAGACATTTCATCGTATGGAGTGATAAGATAAGCCAGCATGTATTTTATAAAGATATCTTGACTTTAGAATTTGGGTCTAAGGATATGTTGCTTTGGTAAAGAGGTTCTTCTTTTGTCTCCACAGAGGATGAGAACCTGTGGATTGCTTCCAGGCTAATATGGTTTGATGCACCAAGAACCTGTGAAAGGTCACCATGAACACCCCAAAACTTACTTCGCTCAATAAAAAGCAAGAAGAGGTATGGAGAGAACTATGCCCATATTCCCAAATATTGTTTATAAATGTTTGTTTGTATTTAACGGGGTATATGCTATAGAGATTTGCATGGGTATAGATCTTGGTTTATTGATACAAAATTAAGGTCAATTTTGCTATTCTGTGTATATGTTTTTCTGATCTTGATTGAGGTATTGTGTATGCAACTCATTAAAAATGTAACATATAATTAAGAAATGTAGGTTAATAGATAATCATTTATAATAGTAAAGCTTGCTTGTAGTCATGTTAGTTATGTTTTCTAGATATATAGAGATATGTTTCAATTAGATAGGTATTCTTAAAATCTTTCAGAGACCTTCAGATTATGGCATTTAAAATGTTTTAAAAACTTAAGACTTTTTATGACAGAGAGACACATCTGCTCCTAGAAGCACCAAGCTACTTTAAGAGGATTGTAGGCACCAAAGAGGCTCCTTATGGAGTTTGATAGTCATTTGAACAAGAAACTACTCTTGCCTAGATTGCTTGATGAACTGGACATGCAGGACCCACAGAGAAATGACTGCTGAACTTGCCTAAGGGTGAGACAGCCCTTTGGAGTTCCTGCTTCATGAAATAATAGAAAGAGTCTGCTAGACATTCTGCATGACACAGCAGAAAGTGACTGACAACTGCCAATATTGGTGGAAATGTCTTTTAGATTTCCTGCTTCATGGAAAAGTCTGCTGGATACTATGTGCCTGTAGGCTGAAGATAGAGGTCCCAATGGTACAGAAGAACTTTGGGTGTCTGTCTAGGCAGTGAGATGTCTCTGTCCATTCTAGAGTTTTGGAAGTTGCTTACAATGTACTTCCTGTTTACTTAGGTAATATTATATCCTTCTGGAGTCTTTGATGGAGTTAAAGAATTTATAGTTATAGTTTTCCTTAGATACACTAAAAGATAAAACAAATAAAATATTGTAACTATAATTCTTGCTTGATAACTGTTTTGTATATGTAATTTTACTATGTTAAAATTAAAACCTTCTTTTTTATTTAAACAGAAAAGTGGAGGTGATGTGGGATTTTCCTCTGTATGCCGTTTATACTATTGGTTAATAAAGAAATTGCCTTGGTCTGTTCATAGCGCAGAACTTAGGTATGTGGGGAAAACTAAACTGAATGCTGGGAGAAAGGAGATAGGAGAGAGGAGCCATGTAACACCACTGGAGATAGATGCCTAACTTTAACCAGTAAGTCACGGCCATGTTATGCTACACAGACTAATAGAAATTGGTTAAATTAAAAAGCTAGTCAATAAGAAGCTAGAGCTAATGGGCCAACCAGTACTTTAAATAAAATAGTTTCTGTGTGATTATTTTGGGTCTGAGCAGCGGGGAACCAACAAGCGGCCTCCTCACAATAAATCTGTCAACAAACATTAGGGACTAACAAAACATTAAGGAGGTGAACGTCTTTGGACTCTGAGAGACACGAAATGCCCTGATGTTAGTTGTGTATGTGGCTTCACTGATTGCCTTGCACACTTTTGTTAGGAAGCTCAGCAGCTAGGGAGAAATCACAGGAAAAGCATCAACTGAGGGTCTGAGGAACCTGGCAGAACGTCCTTCAACCTTATTGTGGGAGTGAAACAAAGAGTAAGGACTTTGAAGTTTCACCCTGATATTCAACTTATTCAGGAATAAGAATAAATAGAAAGAAAACATAAAAAGAATAAATAAATAGAAAACATGTTTCCAAAGGGGAGGAAAGAGAACTCCCTCCCAAGTGGACTGGCAGATGAACAAGTGTAAATCTCTGGGAGAAGTTGATGTCATCCTTGACCTCTTATTACCTTCAATATGTTTAAACATTCTATGATACTAAAATAATTCCAGAATAAAATCCCTATAATATTAAAATTCTTGCTAATTGAAAATAATATGAAAAATGGGCAGTCTTAACAAACCCACAGTTGATCCTGAGTGAATATTTAAAATTGACAGAACACTGGAATAGTAAAGAGAAGGCAACACTTCAACAGGAAGGTGAAAGACTGAAACACGGAGCAGAAAGACACAGATTTAGAAGAAAAGCTGAAAATGTAGTAAGAAAAAAGTAAAGAATATCTAAAATTTAGACTTTTAAGTCTCAAGGAGAAGGTGCACGGCCCTTGTGCTTTCTGGGCTAGAAACTTGCAATCTCTAGGAATCTCAGAGTAAGAGTGAAGTCATGTCTTAACTATTTATAGCAAAAGCCATATTTTAATTCCCTTGTGTAATTTTTATGACTGAAAGTTTTAACTTCTCAGATTGTAATTCTATCTGGGGCATCTCATGAATCACTCATCTCTTTTTTTTTTTTTTTCCAAAAAGGGGTAGTGACTTTAAAAACCTTGTTTCAGACCCAGGCCAGCTGGCCTTGGTGAGTTAAAACCAGTCTCGCTGAACATAGCAGACAATGAGGACTACTGAGAACTCAAGAACAATGGCAATGGGTTTTTGATCCTACTGCACCTATTGGCTTTGTGGGAGCCTAGGCAGTTTGGATGCTCACCTTACTAGACCTGGATGGAGGTGGGTGGTCCTTGGACTTCCCACAGGGCAGGGAACCCTAATTGCTCTTTGGGCTGACGAGGGAGGGGGACTTGACTGGGGGAGGGGGAGGGAAAGGGGAGGCGGCGGAGGGGAAGAGACAGAAATCTTTAATAAATAAATAAATAAATAAATTAATTAATTAAAAAACCTTGTTTCCTTCTTTTTTATTTTTATTTTTATTTTTTATTGAGCTCTACAATTTTCTTTCTGTCCCTGCCTCTCCCTTCCCCTTCTATCCTATTTCTTAGCGACCCTTTGGTATATAACTTGAGAAACCACAAAAATCATGCATGTCTATTGTTATGGTATCTGACTGTGTCTCTCTCTAGAGAAGTCCACACCTCATTGCTTCTCTTTACCCCAACTTTCATACTTAAACTTGTATGAAAGTCTTTTGTTAAAAAGTACAAATCCACTTACACTGGGTCATCCTGAAATTCAAATCCTGACTTCACTGGTGTAGATGCCCCCGTGGAGAATGCTTCAGACTGCTGCTGGAAGCAGCATGGGGTTCGGCCCTATGTCTATGTCTCTGTCCCTATCATGCGTCATTGTGACTGACAAAAATAAACAAACATTAAAATAGAGAATTTTATAATGAAATTGTTCTCAAAATATTATGTCAATTGACAGTCCCCCCAGCAATGGTGGAGTACAACTATTTTTAAGCAATGTGGTTTTTAAAACACCTTATTTTTTTCATTCCCTGAAGTAATAGGCGCAGTGGCAGCACTATTTTTGTTTTGTATTTCTTTGTAAGTAAGAAAGCAACTTAAAAATATTTAAAAAACTGATATTTTTTATTTTCTGAGAAATGTCCTGTGCTAGTTAATTTTTTGCTATCTTGACAGTAACTAGAGTCACCTGGGAAGAAGAGTTCCCATGTGAGGAATTGCCTCCATTACACAGGTCTGTGGGCACATCTGTGGGGCATATTCTCTATTAATGATTGAGGTGGGAAGGTCTCACCTATGGTGAGTGGTGTCATTCCTGGGCAAGTGGCCATCACTTCAATCTCCAAAGCAGTTTTATAACCTAGTCGTTGGCGGCTTATTACATTTTAAAACTGCCTCTCTTTTGCAATGCCTTTGAATCATGGGATGTGTTTGAAGGGACATTTTCACTGGTCATAACGTGTCTCTTGAGAAGCATAATTTTAATCAGGGAGAGACATTATCTCCATACTATGAAACTGTTGAGTGGGAAAATGGGCTCGCGTGTACTATATTTGGTTAATCCACGTTTGGGGTGTTGGTTCAATGATATAGGATAGTGTGAGAAGTCAGTATGAGTAAAAGGCCAAGATGTATGCATTTGGACTTCAGTTTGGCGGAGGTTCAAAGAAGGGGGACTGAAGGAATAGTCTGTGTGTGAGGAAATGGCACATATGGAATTACAAGGAGTGTGAGTTTGAGCTCCATTTTCCCTTCACAGTTTTCAAGAACGGCAAATAAGGAAAAAAGTTATTTGAATGTATCTTTGCTTGCTATTTCAGCCTTTATGGCACAAGTTGAACCTAGACCATAGGGACAGCCACTCACTGCAATGCCAGCAAATGTTTCCAAGGATTTAATAAAGTAGTGATTTAAATATCTCACCAAGTCTTGCCATATAGATCATCATTGCTGAAGACAATTTGATCTATAACCTTTCCAAGTTTTTTTTCTAGTATAAACAGATGCAGCCAAATTCATATCCATTTTCAATGAGGAATATGCTATTATTGGTATATGAATATAGAGGTGTGAATATAAAGTACTCAGTCAGATACATCTTGTTTGTCTTTCCAAGTTATTACCTAGGTCTATTTAATTCTTCTGTATAATCCAACTCCTTAAAAATTGTCATATGTCATTCTTTCCTGTGTAGTTTATATGGTTTTGTGCAATTAAAAAATTATCTCACAAAATACATCCCATGTAATTTGATTCCATTATCTATATCAGTGTGTAAAGAAATATGCAAATTTGTAAAAGACTGATACTTAAAGGATATCGGCTCTCATAACAGCCTTACGATTTCAATGTTTATTCGGGTAATATTGTACGTCTTTCAATGAAATTTTATGGTTTTCTACAATGAGTTGCTTTTTATGTTGCTAGAGTTGCCTCCAGTATGCAGCATATGCCATTAGGTTACATCTCAATTTACTTAGCTACTGGAATGATTTATTCACTTACTCATATATTTCATTGTCTTTTCATATAATAATTAATGATCCCAATGATTCATCACTTTAAATATGCCTTGTACTTGCCAGTGATTATATCAATTTTTCAGAGGATGTGAACGAATTTATCAAGTGTCTGAACCAAGAGGTTCTGGCGCACCCATGATTTCCATAGCCATCATGTGGATTGTATTAATATGCAAAAGAGGTGACATGTTAAATACTCCCCAATGTAGATATTTTAATATTAAATGACAAAGACTGCATGCTCATAATGATCATCTACTAATTATTAGTGGTAATACACAAAATATCAAATAAAGTACAAGGTCACTATAAGTAAGGATGAGTATTGATTAGTATCATCCAAAGATAAAAAGGAAACCTCTCAGTTAACCTCTCAGCCAGAGTTTGTCAAAACATATCACATTCTAGTAGCTGTTAAACTAACAGTTATATTCAAGTGGATGGTAATTTCCAGAAAGCATTAGAAACCTCACTTTGTCTCATTGGAGGTTTATTTAGGTATAGGTAGGGAAAGGTCATCTTTTCCTATCTAAAAGTGATAAAAACCCAAAGCAAAACAAACAAAAACCAAGTCAGTTTGTCCATAAATACAGTATCTTGCCATAAAACTCTGCTCCAGTATAAACATAGACTATTGAGGACATGAATTCTTTGCATGGGGGGAGCTTAGGACAGGCAGTGCAGTGATAAATTTTGGCCAATACAAATGCTGAAAGAAGAAAATGAAAGGAAACTGATGTAAGAAACTCATGTTCCAGCTATGATGGGTTTACTATTACCAAAATAGAACTGTGATAAACAAATATATTCCATCAGTGTTCAGTGGACCATTCAAATTAACAACCACCAAACACCAAGGGGCTGAGGTGTTCGCTCATTCAGTAGATGGTGAATCTGATCCCTGAGTTTTAATGTTGGATGCTTGGAATCCCAGGGCTGGGAAGGTACAAGTGGGGAAGTCCCTCTGCCTCACTGGCTATCTATCCTAGCCTAAGTGGTAAACTGGCCAATGAGAGGTTGTATATAAATAAATAAATAAAGTTGATAGAACTGGAGAAATGCCACCCAAGGTTGTCCTGTGGTCTCCACATGGAAGTGTACAATTGTGGATGTACTCTCACAAGTACCTATGCATCCACACAAGGCATTGCACACATGCACATGCACACAAACACACATACACAGGAATACACACACATACACACAGACTGGTCTGAGATAATATGCTAACAAACACTGAGTGGAATGAAAAATGCATAAGGCATAAAAATGGAGAAATGGCTAATAGGAGAAATAGTGAGAACAGAGGGAATAAATAGAAGGCTCACACTATATTAATTCAAGGGATGCTCACATCTCTCAGCATTTTATTTCTTCATAGCAAAGTGAAATAATGAAACAAATATTTATAAACCTGTAAAAATAAACAAGCAAATTCATAACTGTAGTATTACATGCCTGCGTTCCTCTTTCAAAATAGAAGGTAATAAGGTTAATATTTTATACAGTTTGCTTGACATGTGGCTCAGTGTAGTGTCTGCCTGGCATGTTCAGAGCCATGGCTGCAATCCCAGTACTTACCAAAGGATCACTAAATAAGTAAATTAGAATCACACACTTCAAATAACTGACCTAAATTGCATTTCTGGAACATTCTATCCCCAAATAGTAGAATACACTATTTTAAAATGCACATTTAACATTTACTCCAATAAATCACTCTTAGCAATTAAATAATGCTCAGTAAATTTGAAAGGAATAAAATTAAATAAAATATGTTGCTTGAACACACTAAATTAATTATATCACACAATAGCAAGATACTTTAAATATCTCCAAATATTGATAACTTTTCAGTTTTTATTTATGTATTATTGTATATGTAGGTTGTTACTATGTGGAGGGAGGCAGGCACACATGCATGCACTTGTGTGTGGAAGTCAAACTTCAGGTATCGTTTCTAAAGAACTGTCCATCTTATTTCTAGGACTGAATCTCATTATTCTGGAGCTCTGAGAAGGCTTGTATGGCTGAGCAGTGAGCCCTGGAAATCCACCTATGTCTGCCTACCAGTCTCTGGGAGTAGAGGTGTGTGTTGTCATGCCCATCTTTCCAGCCTCTGAAAATGGTTTAGTCAAGATTCTACAGAGGAAACAAAAAGTCAGTGTGAGATAGAGAGAGGCTAGATAGAGGATATCAGTTTTGAAAGTGAAGGGGGAAGATCCACCAGAATCATTCTCTGAAATCTGGAGGCACAGTTCTTCAAGAGATTTCACTTGAGCAGGAAATGTCCATTCCTATTTGAGAAAGATTTGTTTTCTTTCATGTCAGTTGTATCTGAAAAACAACATTCTAGTCACACATATATCAGTGTTTGCCAGACGGTGCCTTAAGAAAGTGTGCCCAAGCAAACATAGAAAGGTAGCCATCATACAAACTACATGACACACATCTAAGTGACTTACCGCCCAGTCACAAAATTGTAAGAGAAATTAGGTTTAATTTTGTTTCTGACTACACAGTAATAAATGAGATGTTATGCAAAGTTAGTGGGATGAGCTAAATGCAGTGCTTAAGAGAAAAAGACATCACACATTTATATTAGCAAAGAAAAAATATAACTCTTGCCTTGAAAATTAGAAAGAAAAATGAAACTCAGACCAAGAAGGAATTGAATAAGGCAGTTAATAAGGGTTCAGACTGAACAAGAAAAGAAGAGAAAGGATACAAATTGTCAGCAATAGAAATGTGAGAAGTAGCCTAATATGAATTACAGTTTCTCTAGGTACTACATGAATTAGAAGCAAACTTTATGAAACTATGCTAAGCAAATTAACACCCTAGATGAAGTGAAAATTCCTTAATAGATACTGAGCAATACAAATAAACTGAATAAGAGCCTCCTTTCAAAGAAAATGATTTAGTAGTTATTATCCCACAAAGGAAAGTTCAGCTCCAATTGACTTTTCTAGCAAAGTCTACCAAATATTGAATGGAAAATAGGAGTTCTGTACGAAAATTTTCAAAGCAATTAAAGAAACCTTTCTTCCCTGCCTCCGTCCTTTCCTTCTGTTTGCCATTCTTAGAAGAATTAAACACCACATGATTTCCATGGTTAGAGAAAATCCCCAATTCAAACAATTTATGAGTTTTCTGACCACGTGTGTATTTACTTAAGAGAGAAAGTTATTATTTAGTCGAGAATGGAATAACTTGTAAGTAATGCTGTTTGTGTAATCTCAGCACTCAGGAGGCTGAGGCAAGATCATGAGTTTGGAGTTGGCATAGGCTACATACTGAGAGCCTGTGTCAAAAAATATAGATAAATTTCATAAAACATGTGATTTCTCTCAAAGCAAGGATAGCAAATATTGTCTGGGGCAGTGTTGGGAATGTTTATTGTACATTTAAAAATACATTTCACTTATACCTTTTACTATTTTGATGTAAATTCCTGGGTAAATTTTAAATTTCAAGTTATAATCCCATACCATGTTATTAAGTTTTGTTATTTTTCTGTAATAATCTAATAGCATTTTATTAATGATGTGACTCAAATGCTCATGGCCATTAGGAAGGAGTTCCTTTTGCTTGACTAGCCTCCATTGTTTTATTTCCATTGTTTTTTTCCACTTATTTATTTTCAGTGGGGTCGGGGTTACCTCATTCTTTTGTAACATTCCAGACATTTCAGGCTCACCCTCACCCAATCACGTGTCTAAGTTCAGTTACATAAAGATGATGTTATAGTTGTTATTTTATTAATTGGAAGTCAATTTGGGCAGTCTCCAACACTGAATGATAGTGAATATGAAAATAGTCTCTATAATCAAGCTCATATACATTTTTGTGTGAACAAAATAATTCAGTTCCTTAGGGTAATGAAAGAGTACTGTTAGCTTTTTATTTGGCCCTTTTATCAGAACCTACCCAACATTTTAATGTCGATAATATCTGTTCTTTTAAAGACTATTTTCATAGTATCAGTTCTAAAACTGCTTTCTAAAACTGAAGAACAAAGTTTTATTTTTTTTTTTTTTTGTTGTTTGGGAACTTAAATATTTGTTCATACACTATGATTTTATTTTGGGTTAATAATTATAATTGATCCTTTGGTCAGACTCACTTTTTCATGTGAGGTCATTTGCTTGTTCCACCAACTTTTGCAAAGGCTGCTTTCTCCACCTAAACTGCCTTTCCCTTGCTTCACAAGGGTCAGCTGACAGGACATTCAGGGTCATGTCCAGGCTCCCTGCTGTTTCCCAGACTTCCGTGTCTACCCTCCTGTCAAGTTCTTTTCTTATTTCATTATTTCACAGTTGTATCTTTTATATCATCATGGATACCAAGTAGGGACTCTTTGACCTCCTTTGAGTTGTTTCAAATATTTCATTATTGTATTTATGTGTTAATTTAAATTTCTTATTAAAATTAAACATAAACATACTAAAATAGGGAAAACATGGGCACAGAATTTTCATCATAGAACTTGTAGCTCAACTGATCTCTTCAAAGATTGCTGAAGAAAATGTTGACAGACTTGGAATATAGAAAAGATAAACTAAAGGGCAAAACACCGGCATTTAAAGAATAGCAACTGAACAGCCAGAGTAACCTGGGAAGATGAACACAACTGAAAAGAAAATGAATAAGGTTTCTGCTGTAGACAGCAGGTATTCATCACCTCTGAACATGGCCTGTGTAAAATTACCTCCATTAATCTGATTTCACTTTTCGTAAGGACCTTATTGATTATCATCTTGCTTTGGATTTTAAAGCAGGAATTCTGTCCAGCTTCAACAGCAACCGTTATGTGTAAGCTTGTGAATTTCTTTGAATGGTACGTCCCTCTTTTGTAAAGGAAGAATTGGAATAGTACATCTCCCATAGGATTCTTATTGTAATTAAATAAATCAATGCAAGTCAATGTGCTAGACCACAAACTACATAAATGAGAATTTACTAGCAGATATTTGGATTTCTACTGCTTTATTAACACCCCAATTGACTTATTTCCTAAGGATGGAGTGCTAGCTCGGAAATGTGGAAATTACCAAAACCAGAGAGGAGATATATGGATGGAGAAAAACTGCACCTTCCACATAAGAATACTTCATGCTAGCAATTACATGTTTCTCCTAGAAATTTCTAAGAAACTCAAAGAACAGTGTGAGAGTAGTCACATCAGTGGGGAGGGGATGAAGAGTGAGTAGTCTGAGAGATAGAATCAACTAGATTTGACATCTAAAAAAGATACATAAGCATACACTATTCCCAAGATGTTTAGTAGGCAGAGACAGAAAATTAAGCAGATGCATTACTGATTAAAAAAATCATACTTGGAATCAGAAGAAAACACACTGATCAATTAATAACCTTTGTAACTGGAAATAATTTTTTCTTCAAATTGAGTACCTTTTATTTGGTGTTTATTCATCTGTACATTGAAGACATTTAATTTTCCATTTATCTTTTTAATATGTACTAAAACATTTTGAAGTATGATGATATATTAATCAGAATTCTCTAAAGGAATAAAAATGACACAATGCATATACAAATATAGATTTACACAAATGTGGATAGATAGATAGACAGATAGATAGATGGATGGATAGATAGATAGATAGATGATAGATAGATAGATAGATTGATTGATTGATTGATTGACTTGGCTTACATTATACTGACTGCTTAATCCAATGATGCCTGCCTTTAGACTGAAGAGGTTGAGGAATGAGTAGATGTTCATTCCACGAGACTCAAAACTTCTAACCAGGTCCTGAGAGCCTGGAGGTTTCCTGTGGAACCACTGGTCTTCGGTCCATGTTGGAAATTCAAAGAAACTGAGCTCTGATATCAACAAAGAATGTCAGCATCATTCTCCTGGGAAAGGTCTAGAGAGGATTTTGAACTTTTTGGGCTACACACTTTCTGTGACTGCTTCTTCATTCTGCCATTAGACTAAAGAAGACCAATTTTCAACGTCATGTTTTGTCCTTAATGTGAGTCATACGGGTTTTTCAGGCTCATATGTGTCATTTCAGATTTCCAGAAATGATGAATTTGCTCACATGTTAACTGGTGGAAGGAATGGAAGGTGTGCTGATGGGGCAAAGTTTGTGTGGAGGAGTGTGTCAGCATCAGTAACACAGCAACGAATCAGCACCTCAGTGAGTTTTACTTCTACAGTTGAAGAGAAACTTCAGTACAAAAGATAATGAATGGACTGCACTCTCTGCCAGTCAGAACAACAGTTTCTAGGATGCTCAATTTTGCAGAACAATTTTGCAGAATATTGTCAAGACAAAGGGTGATACCTACTTTAGTGGAGTAGAATGAAAACCCCCCAAATGATAACATCACCCATTGGACTGTAAAAGAGGGAGCTACCACACAGCCAGTTTGGAAGCAGTCACAGTTGATCAGCTTCCATTATGAAATTCTTGATGCTGAATCAGATAAACCCGAAGCTTTGGATAACTCTCTGATAGAGTATTATAGAAATGCATTTCGATACAATTGGGACCATTACTAGCAACCAATGACTGAGGGTGGGTATGCACAAAGTACCTTGTTTATTTATAATCGTACTTATCTGATTGTCAAAAGAATTTGAAGTGGCTTATAAAGAAGATGTACATATACATATATATTACAATAAATGTGCATTTTTATTAAACTTATCAAAGCTAGATGAGTATTAGAAGACTCACAGCAAAGCGCGGGTACCATTCTTTAGTCCTTTCCAGAAGTCATGATTCTTTCCCCCTCCTCATTTCCTATTATTTGTAAATAATGTACTTTGCTATTCCTTGTGTTAATCTTTTTAATGTGCTATTAATTTCATTCCTCTTTGATGTTTCTCATCTTTCTCCCTTTTATTGAAAACAGATCTTTTTTTCTGAAGGGTTGAAGGCTATATGCAGGCATAGGTTCAACATTTACTGAGCTGTGTGGGCATTGTTTTCAACAATGGAACATTATGGAGACCAACCTGTAGTCTTAGAAACATCCGAAGTTGTTTGGGGTTCCCATGAGACTTCTTTGGCCAACAACCCTGTCAGATCTAAAACTGGTGTCTAGCATCTGGGTTTAGAATGGTTATAATTATGTGTGCTGATATCTAGTCTTGTCTTTGTTGGTTGACTGTTTTGTTCCATGATTCCTGTTCCCCTTTCTGGGTCTTAAGATAGTGTTATATATAAACAGACATTTTCTATCTCAACCATCAGTTCCCACATAACTGACTCAATGTGTGAATATAAATTATAAATGCTCAGCTGATAGCTCAGGCTCATTACTAGCTAACTCTTACACTTGAATTATCCCATATTTCTATTAATCTGTGAATTGCCACATGGCTTGTGGCTTTCCCGTTTTTGTAGCATGCCTCTTGGATGGCTAACTGACATTTCTCCTGACTCAGCCCTCCTTCTTCCCATCATTCTCAATTTGGCTTTATTACCTAACTTTCTGCCCTGTAAGAATTTTATTAGCCAATGAGAGTAATACATACAGTGTAGAAAAGGATTGCTCTATAACATTTCTCCCTTTTTGTCTAATTAAAAGGAAAGGTTTTAATCTTAATGTCATAAAACTATGTACAACAAAAACGTTAATAAGTAAGAATAAGTATATCACTATCTAATCCATTTGAATTTGGAAAAATTTTTAAAAAATTACTTAATTATCTATCTTATTTTGGTGAGCCCACTTTGGAATTGCTATTGTCCATATAATAAAGAAGTCCAAAGTATAAAAGGTAGAGCCTGAAGAGTGTGGTATTTAATTGGTTTTTATTGAAAAGCCATGAATAACTCACTGAAATTGTACTGCAACCAAGGTAGCTGGAGAGATAAGTCAATGAACATAGTTCCTCATGCACAGATCATTACTTACATATTCTTAAAGTTTCTCATACTCATATAAAGTTTTTTTATATACTCAAGATATAAGCAGTGTTAGAGGAAATAATATTGAATCAGGAGCTAAAACATTGAAAGAATGACTTAGACACCCATTGAGGCATTTACAGATGACTAGGGGCACAGGTCAGGTAGTGGACGGTGCTTTCCTAATGATGCTTAATACTTTCACCTTTACAAGATCTAGTATCACCTAGGAATCATGCCTTAGGGCACGTCTACAAGCCATCATTTATCTTAGGTGAGAAGGTATGCCTGAAATGTGGGTGGCTCTATTCCCTGAATTGAGGTCCCAAACCTCATAAAAAATGAGAAAGCTAGCTAGGCAAGATAATGGCTTTCTCTCCATTTCCTGACAGCAGACATATGTGACCAACTAATGCCACCGTGATTTCCCATCGCGACAGTCTATATCCTGCTTACGTATACACAATTCTGAAGATAGTTGAGAAAATCATTGACTTGACTTTTGAAGGATATGTAACCAGCAACTGGTATAGAAGGGAGGAGAGGAATGACTGAATTTGTTTTATTTAGAGTAGAGAGTTCATGATCATGGGAAAATGTTTCAATAGCATTTACCCCGAAGCTACCAACTGAATGACAACAGCCTACTCCTATAGGTGACTATCAAGTGCATACACTCATGAGTGTTACTCCTGAAGAGCAGCTCAGTTAACATTTGAGTTAATGTGCTTATTGACTTCCAATCACCACGCTGCAAAGATTCTGAAATGCTTCATGGTTGGTCAGTGTCCTTTATGACCACAGAACCAGAGAACCTACAAAAGACAAGCAGCATACAAACTGAAGGAACGGCTATGTTAATGACTCAGTACACCATGACAATGCTGCTTAGTTCTGAGAAGCATACTCAGCTCCTGGTACTCAAGGTACTCAAAAGAAATTGTATTTCATCAGGCACTGGCTGGAGGCCAGAAGCCATACATCAATGCCACAAGATTGAAGATTTTAACCCACTCTATCCTAACCCATGTTTTATCCCAGATGCTGCAGCATAAGATTAATATGGGAGGTCATATGGATTTCGGGGAGATCAAGTGACTATAATTGGTTTATCTTGTCATAACTGCCTTTGGGTTTAAAGTCTCATAATGATTCATTTTTAAATTAAGTGACTATAATTCTCATATATTATATGAAAGTGTCATTTCCTCTTTAAGTCCCCAGTAATTCTTGTTCTGTTAGGCCCACAAACCTTGCTCTGTTTTTAAGAAATATTTTATTTTTAATTACACATATGTCTGATGCATCTCTATGAGGATCTGTGTGTACCAGTGCAGCTGTTCTCAGATGTCAGTGGTGCCAGGTTGACAGTTGCAATAAGTGGCCAAGTGACATGGTTGTTTGGAACTGTACTTGGGTCATCTGCAAGATTAGTACACTCTTTTGACCACTAATCTCATTCCTTTATTCCCAGATAAGCTTTTTTTTTCTGCCCTAAAATCAGTTGTAGTTTTCCCTCTTTACAGATTGGAGTTTTTTTTATTATTGTTATTAGATTTTTTAAAAAACATACCAATCCAAATTCCCACTCCCTCCCGTCCTCCCATTCCCTCCACATAACCTTCTACCCCACCCCACCCCCAATCCTAAGAGAGGGCAAGGTACCTTGCCCTGTGGAAGATCCAAGGCCCTCCCCACTACATCTAGGCTGAGCAGGGTATACATCCAAATAAAATAGGTGAGCTCCAATTAGCTCAGGTAAACTGCTTCAGTGGATGAGCCCCTCATGGTCTTGACCTCTTTGCTCATATTTTCATTTTTTTCTACTCTTCAAAAGGACCTTGGGAGCTCAGTCCAGTGCTCTGATGTGAGACTCTTCCTCTGTCTCCATCTGTTGCTAGACAAAGGTTCTATGATGATATTTAAAATAATCATCCATCTGAATACAGGGCAATGCCATTTTGGGAACCCTCTCCACTATTGCCTAGGGACTTAGCTGGGGAAATCCTTGTGGACTCCTGGGAATTTCTCTAGAGCCAGGCTTCTTGCCAACCCCATAATGACTCCCCCAATCAAGATATCTCTCTCCTTGCTCTCATATCTGTCCCCCCTCCATCTCTACCATCCAGTTCCCTCAAGTTCTCTTCAGCCTCCTTATTCTTCAGGATCTTCATTTCTCAATACATTGCAAAGTTTCTATCTGGAAACCTATAATCATTCCTGAAGTCTATGAAAGTTCCTTCCTTCTTGGTTTATCTATTTATTATCTATAATGAGATCATTTAACATTATTCTTCCAAGTAAAACTTAGAAGTATATCAGTATATAACCACTAGTACATATGATTTTCTTATGACTTGATTTTCAATAGGTGCCAATCTTTATTATAATTTTAAACGAGTTTTTATTATAATTTTTCCTCTAATGTAAAACTTTACTGTGGTCTTTGGAAGTGCGACAATCTCTGTTCGACTATTTTTTTGTCCTACTGTTGTGATACTGAATTGAAGTTCATGGCTTTGTTCCAATAAAGCCTCATTTATTAAAAATAAAACAGACAGCAGACAACTAGACCACATTTATATATTTATTTGAATTTTATCCAAATGTCTCTTTGGATTTTATAAAAATTTACACTGTGTCCTAGCATATGTTAATTTTTATTAAAATTTTCTATCTCCTGGAAAAGAAGTTGGTTTTTATTGTGGGCAGATTTATAAACTCATATTCAGGCTATTGGATCACATTCCCATATTCAGATTCTTTTCATAGTGTTTTGTTAATATTCTCTCTCTCTCTCTCTCTCTCTCTCTCTCTCTCTCTCTCTCTCTCTCTCTCTCTTTCCCTCCTTAATTTCAGTTTTCTAGGGATAGAACATGGAGTCTTGGCCTTGTAGCCTAGTGGTCTAACACTGAGATAAATCCTCAACTTCTAAGTTGTGTTTTTAAAATAAGCACAATTTTCTCAAAACTTAAAGGTTCCTGGAGGATAGTGACAAAGTGATGAACTATGAGCCATCCTCCCCAAAACACGAAACATGGCTACATTGATTTAAATGAAAGTTTCTCATTATGGTTATTAATACATATAAACTGGTATTTTAAGTGAAAAAGCATTAGCAATTTGCCTTATGTTAACACTGTAAGGAAAACATGAGGTTTTGTCCTGCATTCAGTTATTCAGGACTTGCTTCAACGTTCCTAGGATGATTAATACTCTCTGTAAAAACGTTATTCACTGGCACTTTACTTAATCTGTTGTGCAGCTCTCTTGCTAGCCATCTGGAGAACATCTGAACTAGTGGGATTGTGTGTTTGGGAGAATAAATAAAACCAAGGCTTCTAATTTTATTCACTCTGTGTGTGCTATATCAGATCTTCATAAGGTTAGGAGCACTGGGTAGAGTCTTCCAGCACAAAAAGGACATATATCCAAGAGAGTAAGATGTCTGATATTCCAGAGTTCAACATGGTAGAGGATGCACTTAGCAATAGGTATGAGATTTACATGGTACAGTTCCTTGGATGGGTAGGTTTTACATATTACTTTTGCACTCAAACCTATACTTTGTACTCCTATGACTACAACAAGAACTCATACTGGGGTGTATTAAGTGGAACACTAGAGAAACCAGGAACTGCAAAGAGAGAGTTAAAATGATGTTAAGGACAAGTTTAGTCTGCTGATGTTCTAGCTGCAGCGCTGCCAGAATCTGCAAATTGATCTTCATGGCCGTCAAAACACAGATGGGGATTCCTAAGCTAATCTAGATTTCTCAGGTGGAAAATGTAGATGTGTTTCTTAGCAGGGAGAAGAACAGGTGTCCTTCCCATCACCTCGTTTCTAGCAAATTGATTGTACTCTCTTGGTTTCTTTAGAAAGGGAACTCTTCATGGTTTGAAATGAGGAGCTTTTAACTCCTCTGTTTCAAAAGGAGAGCGTCCCATAGAAGTTTCTATGTCTAAGCCCCTCTATAGGGTGTCATAATACTGTGATGTGTGGTGAGATGCTTTCCATGAGTTGGCTGTGGGAGTTGCAGATGCTTGACCCTGCTCAGATGGGCTCAGTCCCTGAAGTATCTTAACTAAAGATCACAGCCCTGAAGAGAGTACAGCAGGCATATGCTACAAGTAATACAAAGACAATGATTTTTTGGAGTAATTCTTTCTATACAGGAGCCCAAAGTAGAGATCATGATAAAGGCTAAGATATACAGAAGCCGAAACTCTGTCTCTAAGTTGTCACATGATTTTACCAGTTGTATAATATTGGGCAAACCAGTTAACATTCCTGAATCTCTGTTTACATAAAACAGACACAATACACATAGTTGCCTAACAATGATGACTTCTATAAGCATCAGTGATTTGTATATGCAGGAAAAACCACATAAGACTTCAACAAACATAATATTTTGGGGTTCTGAGACTTCAAATCACTGCTATTTTAGTTGCTAATCAAAATGTAAACATTTCATTTTCTCTACACTCTTCAATATTGATTCTAGGTTTTATAAGGTGAGACTTATTTTAAAACAACGGAATGATAAACTTTTATTAAGGGCTTAAAGTAGATTATAAGCACAAGCTTATCTTGGGTGAGAACAGGTCACCTTTTGCATTCCTCTTTGTAGAAGAATTCATAACAAGAAGTTTCAGTGCACCCATCGATGCTTAGAGGACACGTGCCTTTAACTGTTGGTATTGTTGTTTTGCAGACATGCATCTCCAGGAATTAACAAGTGTTCTTGTCCTTTTTCTTCAAATGTAGAAATAAGGGATTAGAGTGCATGATTTCAGATCTTGCATCTCTAAAGTTACCCTGTGCCACTCACTGTTGGCTTCCTGTGGATGTACATTTTGAATAGCTAAACTAAAATAAAAAGTATCGATAAATCTGGAGCCCATCATGGTCCAGAAGTCTGAGATCACTGAGTATGTGGTAGCGAAGTTCCAGTGTATCAACAAATCAATTTTACTACCATTTTCCTGTCTTCAAAATGCAGCACTTTATATCAAAAGAATGCTGTAGAGGTCTGTTTATTGGAAAGCGATTTAAGAAAGAGTGGTTTAGAGAGAATAGCTTGAGAAAGACAAACAAAGGCTGGGGAAAAAAAACTCAGGGGTGATTTTAAAAATAGACCCTGATCAGGAATCAAATTGACATTAGGATTTATATTATTATTTCCTAGTCTAAGAAAAAGCTCCTCTGTAAGGAAAGAATATTGGAAAGAATGAAAGTTTGGTAAGTCCATAGGCGTTAGGAAAGAACATGAAAGAAGAACAAAGAAGACAATATTGATAGCTGGGAATTTGGGTTAATAAAATGACAGACAGTAAATGAACAGGCTTAGGCACTTTGTGCTCAACTAGTAACCACACACACCACTGTCAGCTTCCCTCTTCCTAGTTCCATTGCCTTCCACAAGAAACTCTCCAGGGTTATTGCATCCTTCTTTTAAAATATATGAAGAATAAATATCACTCTGGGTTCTGGCAATCCCTCTCATATTTTGTGAACCAATTAATCAGATTATCTAGTTAGAATGCAATAATCTTTGAACTGGGGGAAGAGACATGTTAAAGCCCTTCACTTAAAGGCTTCCCTTTCTATGCCCAGTTCACATTTGAATTCTGCATGACTTTATACCCTATAACATCACAAGACAAGAAGAATTAAAAACTTCCCTCTGTCCTGTTGATGCACTAGTGGCAAAATGGACAGACTTAAACTGATGTTAAGTATCATATTTTTCAGTGAATCTCTAGTTTTAAGTTAAGTAACTTTAACTGAATATTAGAGGAACTGAACTTTTAAAAGATTTTATTATCACATATTAATTACATTTAATGGGATTCATTATGACATTTTATGTATGCATACAGTGTATTTTTATTGTATTTACCTATTAGTCTTTTTTTTTTTTTGTCTTGTCTCACTGATCCCTTTTCCCCACCAATTTGTCTCCCTTCAATACTTCTATTCTGGTTTTTTTTTTTTTTTTTTTTTTTTTTGTGACTCAATGAGTTTCACTACAGTTGCTTATAAGGAACATGGATAATTCACCATTTCCTATATCATAAAGAAACCATGGCTTTTCATAGATCTTCAGGGAGGGGCTGGCCTTCTTGAGAGAATCAGACAATTTTATTATTTATCTTATCATAAATTTTTTTTCTCTATGGGGATTTCAAAGACAGTTTGATGCTTATAGTTGGTTAGTTTTCTGTGCATCAAATAGAAATTCTGAAACCCTGTGGGGGATATTGAACTGTCATTGATTTTGAACAGAGCAATCAAATATGCTAGCAGGATGATAAATAAGCCTCTAGGAAGCCAACCCCTTCAAACATTACCCCAAAGAAAGATCAGTGCCAATCAGCATTAAGATATCATTCAACTTGTATTATTTAGGAAACTATTTCTATTGCCTTATTTAGTTTCTAGTGTGTAGAGAAAAAGGCACTGGTAAATAATAGCCTCCTTCCTTTCTGACCTAGGCAGCTCTACCACAGGCATTCCAGTTTCTATGGTTACAGTTTTAAATGATATTTTGATTCAATAACTTTGTTGTTGATCAATACTTAAAGGTTTCCTTCTTTCCTTCCTTCTTTCCTCCTTCCTTCCCTCCCTCCCTCCCTTCCTCCCTCTTTCCCTTCCTTCCTTCCTTCCTTCCTTCCTTCCTTCTTTCCTTCCTTCTCTTTATTTCTTCATTTCTTTTATTTCTTTCCAACATCCTAAGTTTGAAAATCTGACAAATGTTGAGCCTAAAATGTTTACCAGGTGAAATGCTCCCAAGTCCTTAATTCTTTTTGGCAGGGTATAAAAACATTTGCAGTGAACTCCGAGAGCTAGAAGAATTGATTTTTTAATGGGTACACTTTTCTCAAATGGAGTCTATTGCGTAAATCCAACATCAGATCCTTTGTTGAAGGAACAGTTTCTTGTTTCCCAGTAATTATTGTTCTTCTTGTCACTGATAATGCTCTGACTAAGGATCCATATATTCTCTCAAGAAAAATAAGTTTGTCTCCTCTGCTAATAATTGGAAGTAACTGGATATTAATAACCTATAGAATTCACCATTTTTATCCCAATAAGTTTGAACTTTATTTGACATAAAAACACATTATGTGTCTCTTGAATATAAGTTGATTAAATTATTTAGATTTCAATAGGAAGGATCACCTTCTATTTTTAAATAATTCTCTCAAAAATTAGAAATAGTGTATGGGGTTACTATTAAATGTCCTTTTTCTTCTTTTATATAAGATAAAAAAATGTATTATTGGGGAATCACTATGCTCATTTTACCAGAAGTTATGATCTTCAATGTTCTCAAACAACATGCCTATAACCCATGATTTATGGTAGGAAATAATGATATCTGCGGTATTCCTTAACAGTTTCATGCTAAGTCTCTTGCACTAGACAGGGTAGGGTTCAGTCATGTCTATGATATCTCATTCCCTACTGGCTCTAGGAGTAAATTGAAGCCAGCCCACCTATCCATTTTGATATCTATGATGGCCCTTGGTCACATGCTTAGACATATACTTTCTTTGCTTCTAGAAAATTAAGAGTACAGGGCAATGGAAAATCAGAAGTAATTCAGTGGTTCTGGAATAAAACATTCAAGAAGTTTATTATGACAGATTAAGCTGAAGAAGTTGAAAACTGAGTAAGTGAAACATTAAAGGGAAATTGTTAAGTGTCTCCAATGGACATTCCATTGGTAAGTTGTCATATTCTGTTTAACTTACTGAAAATAGATTTTCCTTACTCTTTGTCTCAGATTCAAGTACAATTACATAAAGTGTCCTTTACTGCCAAACTTCCATTGCTGAGTTAAGCTACTTCTGTCTCTGAAAAAAGAGAAAGGTTAAACATTGTATCCTATAATGGTTGTTAAAAGGGTCATTTAAAAAAGTGTCTTAATTTGGGTTTCTAATGTATCGTAATTTTTATAAAGGAAAACATCTTTTTTTTTTGTTTTTTCAAGACAGGGTTTCTCTGACATTTAATTGGTGCTGGCTTACAGTTCAGAAATTTAGTCCATTACTGTCATGATAAGAAACATGGTGGCATGCAGGTAGACATGGTACCAAAGAGGGAGCTGAGAGTTCCACATATTGATCAAAAGGCAGAGGTGACTGCGTGCCACACTGGGTATAGCCTGAGCATATGAGATATCAAACACCACCCTCACAGTGATATACATCCTCCAACAAGGCCACACTTATTAATAGTGCCACTGCCTATAGGCCAATCATTCAAACACATAAGGTTTTTTTTTTTGAGGGGGGCATTCTTATTCAAACCATCACAGAAAGTAACTGCACTCTTAATTTTCTAGAAGCAAAGAAAGTAGATGTCTAAGCATGTGAGCAAGGGCCATCTTAGATATCAAAATGGATAGGTGGGCTGGCTTCATTTTACTCCTAGAGCTAGATAGACAAGACTGAATCAAACTTATGGTGAAAAGCAAATTGTAGATGGCAGGTAGAACTAAGAAAATCTTGAAGAAAGAGTTCTTTGAGAATACATCTCAACAATCAACCTCAGAGAAGAACAGCTTTCAGATTCTGATGCTGCAACACAGCAGGCCACCCTGTACCTAGAATGCCCAGTGTAAGCTCGGGTAAATTTCTTGAATTCAAATCAAAGTTGAGCTACATGTAAATGCCCAGAACTCCTTTGTGTATACCTGTCTGATCATTTAACTGTCCACATTGGCAGAAAGGAAATTTGCCTTCTTCTGCACTTGCAGCTTTAACTTCTTTGGTGGATTCCCTGTATACTACCTAACCAAAGGCATGTTATTTTATTTTAACTGTTATTTTGAGAAATGAGAAAAAATCTTTAGAAATATTTTAAAACGTGTCCTTGAGAACAGCTATCAGATAAACTATTTCCAGAAGATATTATTGCTGTTTATCCCATGGTGTAAAAATGCCTGCTGTGGGATCAAGAAGCCCGAAGCTCATCTGTGGAAAACCACCGTTCTGTGTAGAGAATTTGATCAGGATATCCAGCAAAGTTGTTTGCTTCTTCAGCTGATTTCTGTTTGATTCTGTAAGCAGCAATTTGATGATTTTACTTTCTTTGCTTCTTCAATTGGAAGGAATTTATGTTTCATTATCTATTTTATAGTTGCTATTTTTTCTTTTACTTTGGCTTTCCATATGTTTAATATACCCACTCATTCAAAATCAAAAGAATGGTTATCATCGATTTTTATCTGGGCTCTATAGAACAGAGACTACTTGTGTAAGGCTTAAACTTCATTGTGTAAGGTTTAAAAAGCTGGGGAGTCATTCAGTAACATTGAGTAAGACAGTAGCATGCTCATAAATTGTTGCTTTTGATTGTTTTATTTTAAGATAATTCACGCTGAAAATTATGGAGAAAAGCTCAGAGGAGTAATTAGAGATGATCTGGTTAGCTAGAAATTGTCATAAACATCATAAGAAAATTGAATGCACAATGAATTTAAATGTCAAGATAAGAGAGAGATTAGAAAGACATTAGGAAAAAGGGTTAGCAATATATAAGAAGACATTCATGTCAAAGGTGATTACGGATTTAATTTGGTCATTGTGTAGAATTTGAAAACACTTCATAAAAATCTTATGTACTAAGATTTAACAAGTTAAAATAAAAAATATGCCTTAGAAGGAATTATACTAGAGGGCATCAATATCAAGAAAGAAATATTTTGCAATGAATGAAAGAAAAGCAAGACTTTTGGAAAGTACTAGTATCACAGCAAGATAAGGTAGAAGGGGGGGGGCAGTGCACACAGAGATTAAAGGTCTGTGACCTTCCTGAGGTGGCCACAAATCAACTTTGCACACAGACTTTTAGAATGTTTTCACAGAGAAAAGTATGATCGGTTAATGAGATCCTTGCAGTTTCCTGGATGGAAAGCCACAGAGTCACTCCTGCAGAATATGCAATCCCTTGTGCTCTAGCAATCAGTGAAATTCATGTCTAGGAAGCAATGGCACTCTTAAAGGAGGCTTGCAGAAAGGACTGGGCTTTTTTGTTTTTGTTTGTTTGTTTTTAAAAAGTAGTGCTGAATCCATTTCTGTCAATGTTGCACCATACCATCTTACGTGGGTTTCTTATTTTTTCTACAAATCCTCTCCTTCCTATCTATCATTCTCTGCTCATCTTACCTTCTAATTCTTAGTCAAGAAACAACCGCGTTTTTAGCATCTGTGCACTCTTGGTAAATGTTTCCCTTGTGTGAACTGCTTCCTTTTTCTGCTTTAGCAAATCCATCATTGCCTATGTTGGAAATGAAATGATCTAAGAATGACTTCACCAGTCCCACAGTTCATTAAAGTTTATGTAGGTTCATCATGCTTACAAAGAGAAGAGTGTTGTAAACAAAGTTCTGAAGGAATTCCCTCCATCTTCAAGATACACTAACTACTTAGTGAAGAATTCCATAGTTACTAAAGGCCATTCGGTTGGTTATAATAGAAGCAGGCACCCATGGATAACCAAGACATATTTCTGATTGAGGCATGCTTTTAATAAGAACGTATCTTAGAAAAAAGATGGCCCGATGACAGCAGTAGGAACTGCAAAGACCTTGGAAGTTCTTCATGCTAGATTAGGGGAACTCTCCAGGACAAATGAGGCTCCCAAGCATCAGAGCCACACAACCTCAGAGCCTGGCCTGGCATGCAGATAGACAACCCTGCCATGGCCTAACTTTTCAAATGTCTTCAACGGCATTCGTTTAGGTTATTGAAGTTTCCTTCCAAGCACACCGAGAGAATCCTGACTTTATCTAAAGAACTCACAGACATAGCATCTTGACTTACAAATAGGAGCCAAATCCTGGGGTCAGAAGGAGCAACACAAAAGGGATTTGTATACCGAGCAACAGATGTCTCAAAACAGTGTCTAATAATTGTGCTTAGACTCTGCTGGGAGTGCCCAGAGCACTAAAGTGATGTAACTCCAGTGCTCCCTTTATGGCCTTTCAGTGATTCAAAAGAGAGAGACACCTTTTTAAAAATGTGGAAAATTGGATGCCTCCCTGGGAAGTTATGAATTCCTCCCTTCATAGAGCAGATATTTTACCCAGCATCTCTCTTCTCTTCCTTTACCTCCCTCATTCTTCTTTCCCTCATTTCCTCCATGTGGTTTCCTCACAATTCTTGTCTCTTTATGCTTTCTCCTTCGTTATCTCTAATCTCCGTCTAGCCACCACCTAAGCTTCATCAAAGGGTACCACTCTTTGTGCGCTGCTGTATCCTCATGCTAAGAGTGCTGGTTCACAAAGTTATTATTATTTAAAAAAAGGTAAAAATAGCTCACAATAAAATGTACTTTTGGAAATGTGTAAATGTTATAATTTAATTAAAAGTATAGAACTTCTAGAGTTTCATCAAGACTTGAAAAGGGTTATAGAGGATGTCACTCAGTAGCTTAAAATATATTGAGTCAAAGCACAAACCCTTTCTACAATTAAATTTTTGAAGTGATACATTAAAAATTCTACAATCCTTATTTTTGAATGATGCATGATGAAAATCATGGGAAGCAAAGTGATTTACAAAGAATTTATTATCCAATACTGTCATAGACAAATTTACTATTGCTGTAGTGAAGCACTATGATCAAAGCAACTTGTGGTGGAAAGGGTTTAGTTGGCTTACGCTTCCACATCACTATCACTGCTCACCACTAAAAGAAGTCAGGACAGGAACTCAAACAGGGCAGGAAACTGGAGGCAGGAGCTGATGGAGAGGATGTCAAGGAACATTTCATACTGTCTTGCTCCTCATGGCTTAGTCAGCCTGGTTTCTTATAGAGACATGACCACTGGCCTAGGGTGGCACCACCCACAGTGGGCTAGGCTTTTCCACACAGATCACTAATTAAGAAAATGGCCCACAGGCTTGCCTACAGCCTGATCTTAAGCAGGTATTTTCTCAATAAAGATTATCTCCTTTCAGATGGCTCTAGCATGTGTCAAATTGACATAAAACTATCCAGCACAAATGGTGCTACAATTTTAGTCTTAAGGTTAAATAATAACATTCAAAAAAAGAAAGTTTTAAATTTGGCTAATTGAAAAAAATCTTTATTTCTTACTTTACTGGGATTATACTGTAAAGAGAAAGTATATAATAAGCATACCAATAGATATACTTTGATTTTATTGGTGGTAAGTGTGTTTATAATTTAGATACTTGCTGCTGTTTTATTTATGCAAAGACAGTTTCAAAACCCAAAAAGCTGCTGCTTGAGGCTATTGTTTCTTTTAATTTTCCAAAGCTAAATTTTGAGGGTGGGGATATTTTCCAGGCAACCATATTTATGTGCTCTTCCAGAAAATGGAGACTGAGGGCTCTTTTTATATCAGATAAACTGCCTTCCCATTCCTCTACCTTGCCTGTTAAGAGTAAAGAAAAACAATGACATAAGTATATAAAGGCAATGGGTAATAGAAGAGTGATCTAGCATAAGTTCACTGGCTGAATAACAAACAGTAGTATTGAGCAGAGGGGAGGGAAATTCTCAAGCTTGTGTCAAAAGACTCAAGATATACAGGCAAGAGATAGATGGTTAACAGTTTAGTGAATAAAACAGAAAAAAAAATATGAGGCACCTAAAAGTAATCATTTTGGAATTTTTTCTTCAAAATATCTCCAAGAAGTGTAAAGTGTGATGAGGGCAAGAGAGGCCTTCTCTACAAACAAACCAGCGAACAACACTTTCTGGAATTTCCTTATTCATCTTCTAACCATCCTATCCCTTCCTCCTGTCCCCATTCATAATACTCTGAGCTTTTATCACAGTCAAAGGAAAGTTCCACAGCAGGCTTGCATTCCTGGACCAGACTTCCTACCAGGCAAGTGCTCCTTTCTTTGGTAAGGACTAGAAGCAGGCAGGTACCAAGAATTAAAGTTCTTGGTAATATCATCAGATATTTGGACATGAACATTTCTAGAGAAATCTAGAATCCATTGAGATGGCAGGGAAAATGTGCAAGAGTAAATGAACTAGGTAGTAGACAAGACGACCTCACTGAGAAAAGAATGGAATGTTTTGACTTGGAGTCGTGATTCAGGAATCGAGACAGACAAGAGCGTGATTGAAAAGGGAAATTGCTGGCTTGAGGTTGAGGCCAGCTGGGCTGCAAGATCCCCGAGCAGCTAAAGGATACTGTGGTATAATGCTGAGGAGAAATGAAGATGAGGTTTTTTGGTAGCAAATAAGAAGTTCAAATTAACTCACTATGAGAGAAAAAAAGCTTAAGTCCAAGTCAGTAAATTGGTTCATCCCACAGCATAGACACCCCAGAGTTCCCTGGTGACATTAACAGAGTGAATCTAACAAAGATTAGCTGGAAAGTAATCTAATTTAAAGTCAGTTCATTTTCCTTTATGATGGGGAATGTGGCTCTCCCTGCCCTTCCTGGGTATTGTTCTATTATTATTCTACCAGAGGATGACTTGCTTAGCCATATTCTCTTTGGTCAAATGCCGAGCCCTCAATATCCTCTCTATTTGTAGGCACACTTTGAGTCACTGTGGAAACCTTTAAGGGGCCCTACATTTTAAATGTATTCCAATGCTCAGCAAATATTTTATCATTTGTCACAGTGCCAGGAGAGCTTCCTCTTAAATATTGCAGCATAACGTGTGCTTGCTTCGCGATTTGTCATTTGCTGTCATAATTTTTGCAACTCTAAATAGATTTTTTTAACACATGAAAAAAAATCTCTGCTAAGTTTTAAAAATACACGTTACAATACCAGTACAATAATTTGTATTACCCATATGTGAAACCCGTGAAGTTTATTCAAGGTCAATGGAGTGGCAAAATTGGATGGTTGATTAATGTCTCCTTTTAGGAAGAGATGCCTTTATCTTCTGAACCCAACATTGCTCTTTTGAGTATATGAAAATGTGTGCTCTGTGGTGCTCAAAATGTCAAATGTATGTCTAGCATGTAATGAGTGACTGTATGTCTTCAGTACGTAAGCAGTGGTGATTTATGAATCCCTGCTTCATATGATTAGTTTTCTGTATCCACAATTTCCTGTTTTGCCCCTTAAGTCCTCCCCCAACCATGGTCTAGTTCATATGGGAGCTGGGGACTGAACTCTAGTCTTCTGAAAGAGTAGCAATTGTTCTTCGCCCCTGGGATCCATCTCTCTTGCCTCCTAATCAGTACTCATACGGACCATTATTCCATTTTATAAGAAAATTTACTGTGTGATATTTTTCTCTTGAAATCAATTTTTAGGACAAAAATAAAAAGTGTATACTTTAACCCTGCAGTCCAATGAGTTGAAACAAATGTACACATCTTTGGAAGACAGACTATTTTCATATAAAGGAAAGTGTGTTCCTGTTTTCAGTTATTTTATTCCTTTGTCTAAACACAGGATACAACTATTCCAGGTAGCACCAATAATGTGAAAAGAAATGGAATAACAAAAATGAAAGCAAAAAATTCCTCTGTTTAGGTAATTGTTTGTAAATGATATATCTAATTTAGTATCTTTTAGAGATTTGAGTTGAGCTAAGGAGAACGTATTTGGATGCCTAATATAAGAGATGAGGTATGAGGTCTAGATGAAATCTATGCATGTGGGCATGAGGTGTCATCATGGTATTTAATCCACATGAACTGGTTGTGGCAACGAAAAGAACAAAGACAAAGAAATAATTAAAAATGTGCCTTGAAAATGATCTGTACTCAGTCCATTTCCCATCTTACTTTCTTTTGAAGCCTTGGATTGTTGCCCAACGCACTGATAAATGAACTACCCTCAGAAGAATGACCACCACATTGGCAAATGTAGTTTTATTTTAAACCTTTCTACTTGGTTAATTTAGCTACCCGTGTCCTAGGTGTTAGGTTCTTCATGCTTAGCTACTAGAAACTTTAAGCTTTCTTTCATATTTCATGTCTACCTATCTTAGTATCAGCCATGAACCCTTTCTCCCTTTACCTCTAACCAATTTGTCTATAACTATTAATGTTTGGCATCAGTTCTGGATCCTGGGCATCATGGTTTTGCTTGTTTTTAAAATCAGCACAGCTTTTGGAATAGTTAACATGGCATAAAGTTTATCTACTTTAACTTTTTCTCATTTATTTATTTATTTATTCATTTATTTGCTTTGTGTGTGTATAGCTGCCATGAGATAATAGATTTTTGGAACTGGAGTTTTTAGATAATTTTAAGTTGTTTGAGGTGGGTGCTAGAACTGAACTCTGGTCCTATGGTAGATCTATAAGAGCTGTTAAAGGCTAAACAATCTTTCTGGTCAAAACTTTTTTTTTAAGCATACAGTTAAATGGAGAGGTGAGGGTGAAACTATCAAGGCTATCCAATTCTAGAACTCTTCTATTATCCCCCAAAGGAGCTTTGAATCAGTTGTAGTCTTTCCCTAATCAATCAAAGGCAACTACTAACCTACTTCTTATCTCTGTAGAGCTATTGCCTAGTCTACATTAATTTTACAAGTGAGATCATGCAATAAATGGTCATGTGTGGATAAATTCTTGAGCATAATGTTTTGCTGAGAGTTTAGGGAGAATTTTTGTTGGTAATAATTGTTGTATGGGCTATTTTGGCCTATATAGTAAGCTCTACTGCAACAAGCAAAGTCTGATAATATAGCTCAGAGCTCTTGTATACTATGAGCAAGGACCTGGATTCAATCCTTTATATTTTAAGAATTCTATTTTATAATATATCTTAACATATTTGTAATGTCAACTGGCTAGAATGTAAATTATTTTGACAGGCACATTTACATAAATATTTGCTGCATTATTTTTAAAGGTTAGATGCTTTGCTGCATATTTGTTGAATTAACAAAAAATGATGTATGTTTTTCTGTGCGGGTGGTAGGTATTAGCATATAATTTTCAGACAGAAATATGTAAAGTGTTTTTTTGTGGCATATTTTGATTGTATTGTGACCCCTGAGACTGTTAAATAAATAACAGTTAAATAAAGTTAACCATGAATCAGGGGGCAGAAGCAGCACCTGGCTGACTGGAATGAGCCAGAGAGATGCCAGTAATTTGGATAGAGACAAATACGTAGGAAGTGACCAAGAGTTGGAGATTCGTTTTGATTCTGGAACAAAGGAAGAGACATATCTCTTTCAGTGTCTCCAGCCAAAGAGCAAAGTCAGGTAGTTGCTACTCAATCTCTCTGAGATAGCCAATTTTTACCCATTTTTGACTTCCAAGTCCTATTGATAAATAGAATGTTGGGGTCTTAATTTAAACCTATGTATGGTGGCCACAGCAGCGGGGCTGTAGAACCAAAAATTAACCAAGCCCCACCCTGAGTGGACCGAAAGGCACTGATTCAGGGTTGTGGGGTCTTATAGGATAATTAAAATATCAGTAGTCTCATGTGCAGCCACTAAACTTATAGAAAAAATGTCAAAAGTTTTGAAATTTTATTTTTATTCTTTAGGTATGAATGTTTTACCTGCACGCACATAATGAACTGTGTATGCACAGTGCTTAAGAAAGTCAGAAGACAGTGTGATACCTTCTGGAATTGAAGGTGCAGTTGATTGTGAGCTGCCATGAGCCATGCTCTGAAATGGACTCAGGTTCCCTACAAGTGCAGTAAGTTCACCATGGAATTCTCTCTCCAGCCCCAATGTAAAATCTCGCTTTGTTTGTAAAGCTTTATGAAATCAGTTTGGAATAAAGTTTCTTTGATTTACTATTCTATTTCCTACTTTATACTATGTTAACCTGTTTTGTTTGTCTGTTTTTTTTTTTTTTTTAAGATTGTGTTTTTCACAGAGAAACTCCATTCTAAACCAGAAGGAAGACTTCCTACCTGGGTCGGTGGATAAATGGCACCATCTTTCTAGCACCCACCAAGCAACACAGAAAAATAAAAAACATATTCCTGTGAGTAGGATGGGTACCACCCTAAAAATATATGAATTTGAATTGACAGTGCTGGGGTATATGGGTATGTTAAACTCATTACACAGAAACGAAGTTCAAAAACTTGCTGAGTACACCGAACCAAAGCTTTCCTCTCCTGGTAACCACCAAGAATTGCAATAGAGATAACTTCAACGACCCTATCATTTACCTGTCGGTGTGTGCATTGGGACCAACAGGAAGAAAGTTCCACTCTATCCCAGTAGCTTCAGCTTGTCTCAGTTCTGTCTCTTGTATGGATTAGTCATATTTCTGTTTGCCTATCCACCTAGAAGCTAGTCTAGACCTGCCATCTCTTCTTTGCCTGTTCATCTGGAGGCAGGCATGTTCTTTGGCTTCTTCAGCTGGACTCAGATCCTCAGCTTTACTTTGAAATCTCTGAGTCACATTGGTCTGACTCACCAGAGCAATTTTTCCTCTGGAACCTAATCAGATTCATCATCTTATCAATATAGAGATGAATGCATTTCATCTTTAGGTTCCTAGCCCTCTTTGAAACTCCTTGTCTGTTGACTTCCTTTTAGCCAATGTAACCTGCATAAATATTTACTGCGTGATGTGTGATTTAAGAATTGATACTAGCAATTAAAATATAAATAAATGACTTTGTGTTTGCCTTTGCCAGAGTATCATGGAAAGCATCTGGCAAATTGCTGTCCTGGAAACCATCATACCATAAGAATTTTTGCAATAACAATTTATTGTAATTTTATTGGCATGTTCATCTGTGTTTCTCACATTGCATGCTTATAACATTAACTTAGTTTAACATGAATGGAGTCTTTGCATGGATGATATAAAACCTTGGTTGCAAGTGTTCAGAGGTGCTTAGATGATCTCAGTAGCAGTACAGATGCCTTTATTGATATATGAAGGTAAATATAAGACAACATCAAGAATAAGATAAAGGAACACAATGGGGAAATGTTGAAATTCTTTGTGATAGAGTAGAGGACAGGCTCATGAGAATGTGATTTTCTGATTTAGATTCAGGTTGAGAAACATGACCCTTTCCCAAAGCTTCTTATTTATTCTTCCCTTACATGGTCAATAGGAAGCCTGTGTTTCATGGCAGTTTGTCATGATAATAAGGTCAAGTTAAGATTAATATAAAACCACCTTTCTACCTAAAAGTAAATGAAACCATGCCATTATTTAAGAAAAACATCGTGTCTTAATTTATATCAAAAATAGAGAAGCAAATAATGTCTTTTATGAGCATTGTAAGCTACATTGCAGCTCATCATTGTCACAAACACCTTTTCTTACTTTTTCAGAAAAATACATGTTATTTTTAAAGACATACTTTATTTCTCCTTACAGATCTCCTGGATCCTGGCAATGCCAAGCAGGTTGCTGGCATATAACTTAAAAATAAATCCACAAAAAAGTCCCTCACATAATGTCACATGAGTACCCAAGAAAACTTGCCGTTTTAAATTTTAAGGTTTAGTCATAGAGTGACAAAAGATTTATTTTAAAACTCAAGGCATATTTCAGTTAAAAATTGTTATTTGAAGATTTGGGGAAAATTTAAACACATTAAGTTTTACAAAAGACAATAAAAAGGCCGTGGGTGTATGATAGGTAAAAACAACCTAGAATTTGAGATCAATGACTTTTATTGTTATTCTAGAATAAACATCAGGAAGAGAATAACTATTCATTAGACTCCACCACAGGCAGAAACCACAGCTGGCACACAGAGTGTCTTCCCTCTGCAGAGTCTTTAAGTAATGCTTTTGATTTTCTTTCTAAGGCAGACTGATTCACATTTCCTTGTATTTCTCTTTCGTGCTCAGCTTTCAACAGAGTATGCTTTTGGGGATCATTTTTTATTTACCTTTAATTCATTTTCTGATATATGAGCTCATTTTTCTAGTTGAAGGAATGACACAATGCCATCGCCCAGTGAAAAATTAAGCTTTTAACCATGAACCCAAATTATGGGGATAACAAATGGTAATATGTTTAATGGATTGATGTATCCATGTATTCTGTATGCCTAAAATTTCATTCTGCTTTTTTTAAAGATAAATTCATTTGTTCTTTGAAAACATTGTGGAGGTATATATACACTTTGATCACATCATCATCCACCTTCCCTTAGCTTTCTCCTATCTTCAGCAACATCCTCCTCCTTCCATGAAGTCCCTATCCCATTTCCATGTCTTTTTAATTTTTTTTGCTCACTCAGTTTAACCTTAACATGGGCTGAAGAACCAACCTACCTCCATCTCAGTCTTAAAAGCTATCTTATGGTAATGACAAACTAGGTTCTGTTTAGAAACAAACTTGTTTCTCTTTAGAGGTTTAGAAACACACCTCTGTTTCTCAAGGATTGGGCTATGCCTCACCTATAACCTTAACTACAAATGGTTCTGAACTGCCTGTTCCAGCTAGGTAGTTTTGTTTTTGTTTTAAAAATTGTGTATAGACATGTTGCAACCATACTTTGTTTCAAAAGGCTATATGGCCACCTACGACTATAAATACCTTGCTATGCCCACCTTGCAACCATGTCTTCGTTTCAAGAGGTTGTTTGGACTAACTTGTTTGTCCTGCTCCTATAGTCCTCTTCATCCCCCCCCCCCCCAATCTCCAATTCGGAACCCACATACCCATGAATACAAAAGTTCTATCTTCATCACATCTAATGTTGACCTCTGGAAATCTACTTTAAGGGAGGAAGCCCAATTACATGAATAAAAATGCTTGTTTTAATAAACTGCTTGCTTTAACTAATTTGGCCCTGATGATTTTGGTCTGTGGTCATTCTCCTCCCATCTTTGGAATCAACAGGACACAGGTATGCAGCTACATACTGCAGAATGTGTAACTGACCCATGACTGCAAGACTAAAGTCATTGACTTCATCTCTACGGGCAACCCTCAGCTGCTTTATCTCCCCTAGTCAGGGTCCTGTGAGTCCCTCCCCTTCAATGACTGGCTGTTTCAGTTTTGTACAGGTCCTGTGTAGAAGAAACTCCAGCTGTGATTCCATGAGCACCTTGTCACGCCCATAATGCAGTGTTTCACTGCCCTTACTTTCATTACTCTACATTCTTCCTACCCTTTCTTTCACAATGTTCCTTGAGCCTAGCAGGAAGTGTCACATGGCTTACCTGTTCAAGACTAAGTGTGAACAGTCACTTGCTCTCAGTCTCTTAACCAGCTGGAGTCTCAACATTAACCACTACTCACTAAGAAGAAAAAATTGATATGATATTCTGTTTCCTTGTGTCCCCACATCAGGGTCTTACACTGTAGAAACCAGTTATTCAGTTCCTATGCTTTCACTCTTTCCCAAATGTAAAGAGTATGTTGAGAAAATCATAGGGAGAAGAAAATTTTATGTTACCTCATAAACTGGCATGTGAAATTCTGGGCTGAATTAGAATTCCACACATGCATGGGTCTGGGGTATGGTCCTGAACACATGGAAAAGGCTTTTCGGAGTCACACCTAAGTAAATATAGTTGGAAACGGGTAGGCTGGTTTTCACTTAGAACAAAGGAAAGAACACTTTTGAAAAACAGCTAAACCAGATTTGTCCCCAGACCCTGATACTTTTACATCTGCCAACAATGTAGTTTTTCAAAAATCGCTTACTTTATTTTTCATTAAAATTTATTTTTTTTGTTGTTTCCCTTCTATGTGTTATCTTTCTTTTCTGAAATGTTCTACTTTTTATTTGTCTCATGAGTGTTAATCTGTACCTGTTGTGACATACTTGCAAGAGCTGTGTCTAATTCTAAGATTGTATAGTCTCACGTTGGCATCTATTGTCTTTTTGCCTTTGTGAGGGAATTTTTCTTAGTTATTTATTAGAATTCGATCCTGGAAATTTTTAAATATTAAGTTATGGATTTTGGGGTATTATTTAAAGCAATTAGATATGAGTTGTAAACTCTACCCATGAAAGCAAAATTAAACAACAGAAACTTAACCATTGTTGAGTGTCTTTGAAATGGGATAAAAACACCCAGAACATCAGCCTCTCCATATAGAGGTATTCTTGGTATGAGCTGAGGAAGGATTCTCAGAGGAAAGGCAGGATTGCATAGCACTGTACTCTCCACAAAGTGCCTCTCCCATAGGAATATATGTAGGGACCATTGATGCATCTCCCCTTTATTTGATCCATGAGAACATGTTTTCCTGCTTACGAAAAATAAAGATCTTCTTTAGTCCTTTGAGTGCTGGCTGTGAATATTTGTGTTGCTTGGCACTCAACAAGCTGTAAACTCCTTGTGTTCATTTACAGATTGCATTTGTGGAATTAAATGACAGACGGAAGCATCTTTGAACTTTAAGGTAGATCATTCGAAACAATTCAGTCTGAGCAACATTGAAAAGAATATGAAAAAACTTAGGAGCTGATGAGATAAGACCAAAAGATTTCGCCAATGTGATCAAATAAAGGGAAGAAAAATGCAATGCAATAGAAAACGGCAAGAGGTATGAAATGAAGCACTGATTCTCTGAAATGATTAGAAAGATTGACAACACTCATCTCAAATAACCAGAAGAGAGAAGACAAACTAATAAGAATCTGAGATGAAAATAGGGACATTTTAATAGACACAAATGAAATTCAGAGCACCATAATGGGCTAGTTTGAAAATATACGTTCCAATAGTGTGGAAGACTCTAGAAATAAAAGATGAAATCCTAGAAACATGATATCTACCAAAATTAAATCAAGACTGCATAAACAATACAAAACAGATCTTATAACAAGCAATTTGATGAAAGTATCAATAGTCTCCCAACAAAGAAAAGCCCAGGACTATCCAGAGTCACAGCTAAATTGTACCAGCTGTTTGTAGGGCAACAAACATCAATGTTTCTCAAAACATTTCATCAATAAAAGAGGATGAACATCCTGAAAATCATCTTATAAAGCCTGTATTATCTTGATGTCCAAACCAGATAAGAGTATAACCAAAAGGAATACTATAATCCATGTTCCCTGAAAAATTCTCAACAGTTTCCAACTAAACCCAACTACACATTAAAAAGATGATGTAAGATGGTAAAATTGTTTTCAACCTAGTAATTCAGTGACAGTTTCACATGACTATAACATACCATATAAATAGACACAGGAACAGTGTGGTAGTGTGAATGTAACTGGCTTCCACAATCTCATAGGGAGTGGCATTTTATGACAAGGTGTGGCTTTTTTGGAGTGGGTATGGCTTTGTTGGAGGAAGTGAATCACTGTGGCAGTAGGCTTTGAATTTTTCTATGCTTGAGATACTCTTCAGTATCTTAGTCAATCCCATGCCTGCCATTCTTCTATTCGTCCTATTCCTGTTTCTGTAGGAATCTCAGCTACCAATCTGCCACTACGTCTACCATACTTGCTGTTATGATAATAATGGACTGAATATCTGAAACTTTAAGTGAGTCATCCCAATTAAATGTTTTCCTTATAAGTTTCCATGGTCATGGTGTCTCTTCACAGCAATAAAAACCCTAACTAAGACAGGCATAAATCAAATAACCCTTAGAAAAATCCTCTGGAAAAATTAAGGATCCTTTTATGATGAAAATCCTGTGGAAACTGAGAATAAAAAGAGCATATGTCAACATAGAGACAAAACTATAGCCAACATCATACTACATAGAAAAATTTAGAGATTTTTCTTAAAATCAGGGATGACACAAGGTTGTCTATTCTTTCCACTCTTATTTGTCATAAGGCTTGAAGCTTTAGTTAAAGCAATAAGAAAAGAGAAAGAAAGAATAAGGTCGCAAATAAGAAAGGAAGAAATCAAATTACCTTTATTTGTGGATGATATTACCATAAACTTAAAAGATCCTATAAGCTCAGAAAACTCTTAGATCTCATAAGCATTTAAATCATAAACCAAAATGAATATATATTTAAAAAAACATGGTATTTTATTACACCAGTAGTGAACTTGTAGATAAAACAATCAGTAAAGCATTTAGAATATCTTCAAACCAAACCAAAACAGAACGATAAAAACCAGGACCAAGCCTACCTAAGTACCATAAATGCCTCTACAATAACAAACTTTGAAACATCAAAGAAAAAAATGGAAGACACTAGAAGATAGTAAGCTGCCTATGATCATGGATTTGCAAAGCTAACATTATGAAAATGATGATACTATCAAAAACTACAGTTCCTTCCAAATTTTCAAGGATTTCTTCAAAGAATCAGAAAAATAAAAGTATGCTAATATTCACTGGAAGTATGAATGACCCTGAATAGCTAAAGTAGGAAGAATATTCTTGAAGGGACCAGTGGCCTCATGTCAAATTATACTACAGATCAGCAGTTCCAAAAACAAAATGGTGCACAAAACCAGATGTGTAGATCAGTGGAAAAAGACTGGAAGACCCCAAAATAAAAACTTAGAAAGCTATAGTTACTGAATCTTTAACAGATGCAGGTACCATATCTTGAAGAAAAGTGAGCCTCCTCAGAAAATGATGTTAGAACAACTGGTAGCCACATGTAGAAGAGTGTACAAAAACAATTTCAAAGACCTTAATGCAAAACTTACAACTTTGTCAGCATTTGAGAAATACAAGTAAAAAGTTCAAAGTGGATATAAAAAAGGATGATCTAGAAAGATCTCTAAAATCTCACTTAATAATAGCAAGAACTGAAAAATGGATTATATGTATTTCTAAAGATCTGCAAAGTAAGAGAAAAAAAAACAGCAGAATGAAAAGATATTCTACAGAATGGGAGAGAGTCTTTGACAATTATATACGTGCAAGTGGATTGATATTTAGACAATGTAAAGAACTGAAAACATGCATTCAATCAATGAGTAAGCACATGAATTAGTGCTTTCCAAAGACAAAATACAAATAGTCAATCAAAATATGGAAAAATACAAATCCGTTTAACACAAATTAGAACTCCAGCCAGAATGGCAGAAGATGCTAGTGAGGATGCAGGGAGAAGGAATTCTTCATCTCTGGAAATGAGAATGAAGCCTCCAGGTACTAGGTGAATGACCTGAAGATTACCCTGAAAGATAAAATTAGACTATGCTAAGAGCTTTCTAATCTACTTCTGGATATATAAATAAAAAAAATGAAGTAAAAATAACATAGGCATTTACAGTGAACAAGGTATGGCACCATTACAGAAGAATTGTGGCACATGTACACAACAAAATTTAATGTAGCTCTATTTTTCAGGAACATCTGAATTTCTTAAAATTCTCTATGTATCCTCTTTTAAAGTTTTCTATCTTAAATTTTCATCTTTATTTAATTTCAGAAGTCATATTGTCTTTGTTCTTTTTTAAAAAAAATCAACAGAGCCATTTAAGATTATAATTGTTTTATAAAAGATAAATTTATTTTGCTCTGGCTGTAGATAAAAAAGAAACGTGACCTACCTAGAAAGGCCAGTAAAACTGAAAGCATGATTTGTTAAAATCTGTAGAAAAAAAGTAGAAAAAACTGTATGTGGGAGATAAAGTAAAATCTATCTTGGTTTCACTTAATATTGATCCAATGACTCCAGTTCTGAGTTTTCCTTTGACCGCGGTCATATGTTCTTTTAATAGGACCATTTCCCATGCTGCTACATTGTCTTTATTCTTATTTCAAATTCCAAGCTTTAAACATGTCTACCTTTCCTCTATGCGTGCCAACTATCTATCAACCTTTGTCAACAATGCCCCCCATGACACACTAGAATCTCTTTATAGATTGTTTTTTCTATTTCTTTCAATGTTCTTTAGCATATATGGGAGGTACATTCATTTGTCCTCAATAATCTCTTAATATGTTATCCTGTTGATTTCATTATAAGTCAAAGTCTAAAATAACTTTTCCTTCTTAAGATCTGCAAATCCCATTTCAACCATGATTAATTTATTTTCTGTTGTAATAAAACACCAAGACCAACCTCCACTTGGAAGAGAAGTGTTTATTGAGTCTTACAACTTTCAGTTTCTCTCCATCATTGAGAGAAATCAGGATAGTGACTCAAGGCAGGAACCTGGTGGTAAGAACTGATGCCAAAAGGAGCTAGAGAGTCAAGAACACGGGCCACAGGATCAACTGAGCAGGGCTCATAAGGGCTCACAGAGACTGAAGCAACAGTCACAGATCCTGCATGGGTCTGTGATAGGTACTCTGCTTATATGCTATGGTTGTTAGCTTGGTGGTTTTGTGAAACAGCTCATATTGGGAATGGAATTGTCTCTGACTGTTTTGCCTGCTCTTGGGACCCATTTTATCCTACTAGATAACTTCACCCAGCCTTGATATGAGGGTTTGTGCCTAATCTTATAGCATCTTGTTATGCTGTGTTCAGCTGACATCCTTGGAAATGATGCTCTTTTTTGAAGGGAAACTGAGGAGCAGTGGATTTGGAGGAGAGCGGAGGGGTTATTGAGAGGAGTGAAGTGAGGGGGAACTGCGGTCAGGATGTGCTGAAAAAAATAAAATTGAAAAAGTACTGGCGCCACAGCCACGGAGAAGTGTTGCTTACCGGACTGTGATTCAAATCTTGTTCAGCCTGCATTTTTTATATACACCAGGGTCACCTGTGCAGGGTTCACAATGCCCACACTGGACTGAACGTTTTCACACCAATCACTAATCAAGAAATTGTACAGCAGACTTGCCTTTAGGTCAGTCTGATGAAACTAATTCCTCAATTGAAAGTCCCTCTTGCCAAATGACTGTCTTAAAAGTTCAGTTGCCATAGAACTAACTTATACAAACAGAATCACCAGCATCCAGAGTATTACTTGGTACATAATATGCAACTGATGAGTATTTATGGTCAATAAACAAATGTAAGAATGACATTTCTTAGTTCCACTACAGAGAAAATAGACAACCATTGGTGGTCAGAATCACCAGGATTATAAACCATTTTATCTCTACTAGATAGGATTTTTGTTTGTTTTTTGTTAGTGTTAGTATTATTTTTATCTTGTATTCAGATAATTCAAATTTGCTACATTCCAAATGTGTTCCTCTTAATACCTCATTTCTGACTTATCCCACTTCTTCATTGTTGGTTTTATTTGAACTTTACTTAATAAATAAAAAGATTAAGTCAATTTTGTATATCAATAACCTCAGTTTTCACTCATGCATTTTTTAGCTTACTTGTCAAAAACAGATTCAATAATTTTTGCCTAGAGTATTAGGTTTGACATCACATGACCTCTGCCTCTCTGCCCCTCCACCATTAAGATGTAGAGAAACGAATCATGTTCTAAACAACTTTATGCTGAAGTGCCTACATAAGCTGCTGTCTGTTGTTCAAGATGTACAGCTTTGGTTTTGTTCTTTTTGGTCACTATGTTATGAGCTATGTACTCCTAAGAAACTCTTCGGAAAAACTGTTATAATAAAAGTGCTTTGATAGGGCTGAAATGGTTACAGTGCTGGCTACTCTTCAAGAGGACCTAAGTTTCATTCTTAACACCAACATGACAGGGACTCTAGTACCAAGGGATAAGACACCCTTTTCTCACTTTCGTGGAAAGCAGACACACAAGTTACTCACAGTCTTATATGCAGGAAAAACATTATACATATAACTAACGTAAAATTTGAATTAAATAAGTGTTCTCCTTACTCAGTGCCTAGTGCAGTAACAGTTGCATATTTATCACTTGAAGCATGATTAGTACCACTAATAAGTGAGTTTAACGTTTTAATTAATATTAGTTTAAATCTAAATTCAAAATTAAATGTGCATTTGGATTAGTATAATATTGAGCAGCACAGATGTAGTCTCTTAGGTCACTTAAAGGAGCTATTACTTTGATCCATATAGTAATGTGCGTTCCTTCTCAGTGTCTGTGTCTATACCATATATCTTGTCTGAAATCCCTTCTGTTCACCCAGGACTCTCCCAAATATTATTTAGACATTTACTTTTCTTTCACCAGAGATTGGCTTAGTGAATCTTCACTTTCTTCCTGACCAAACTTGGAACATTTTTACTTTTTGAGCATGCAAATTTTCTATTTTCATTTATTAGTTCCTTCACAAAATTAATTAAGCATTTCATTTATTTCTCTGCTTCAGAAATATAAGCTTGATGGAGGTATGACCAATGAACATTTTGTAAAAATAAACCTATATATTAAGTGAGTAAAAAAATTATGGTAAGAATTTAGAATTTATTTTGAAGAATTGAACAAGCACAACTGACTCTAATTGTAGTATGCAAAATGGTTTGTGGAAATATAGAAGTAAAAAACAAAACTAAGAAAATATGCCTCGGGCTGAAGCAGTAGTAGGGCTTAGTGAAGATTTTTATGGAAATCACATTTGTGCCAAGGGAGAAGATAGTAAGGAAGATGCTAAACAGGAGAAACATTCTCTGTAAAGGTGTAGAGAAGCAGGAAAAGCATGCACCAGGTGTGAACAGAGAAATCACATGTGAATGAAGAATTTCCGTGTCTCTATTTAAAACAACTTTTCCTTTTCACGGAAAAGATTCGTTTCTTTCTAAGACAAAGTTGGCTACCCCATCATTTGCTTAATACATTTTCATTGCCTGATGGATTTTCTCTAATCAACTCCTATTTTATATCTCCTGGATATTTTTTTGTAGATCAACATTCTATTTGATCCACCAGATGGAACCACTTTCAAAATACAAAAACAAACAAAGTAACAAAACGGCATCATTTCATTTTCTACTTTTACAAAACCATTCACGGACTACATATACTTTTTGAGCTCATTGTCATGTCTTTCACTCAAACACCTAATTAGATTTATTTTTTGAACAGTATTTCCTAAATGGATTTTTCCTATATCTGAAAACTTTAATATCCTTTTAAGGTCAACTAGGTGAGTAAAATTTAATCTCTGCTTTTAACTTCCTACTCTACTATGAAATGCATCTTCTTTTTTTCTTTTTTATTTTCTTTTTTTCCATTCAAAAATCCTGCCCTCCTCCCATTTCCCTCCAGCTCCCCCACTCCCCTTCCACCCTCCCCCTCCCTCGTTAAGAGAAGGTAGGGAACCCTGCCCTGTGGTTAGTCCAAAACCCTCCCCCCTACATCCAGGCCTAGGAAGCTTTGCATCCATAGAATCTTCATCCGGCAAGGGATGGAGATAGAGACAGAGACCCTCATCAGAGCAACAAACTGAGCTCCCGTGGTCCAGTTGAAGAGCAGAAGGAGGGAGAAGATGAGCAAGGACGTCTTTTCTTTTCTTTTTTTTTTTTTTTTTTTTTTTTTTTTTTTTTTTTTTTACCATGATAGGGTAAAGTAGACTGTTTTATAAAATACCTTTGGGGCTGGAGATTCAACTCCATTGACAGAGTGCTTGCTTGCCTAGCATGCATAAAGCCCTTGGTTCAATCCCTAACACTGTACAAACCCAGCATGGCATTTATGACTATAAGCCCAGTACCTGGGAGGCAGAAGCTGGAGGGCATTCTCAGTGCATAAACAATTCAGGCAAGCCTGGTTTGCATGAAGCTCTGTCTCAAAACAATAGTAATAGGTGATAATAATAATAAAGACATGCTTGATAAATAATAAGAAATGAAATGAGCTAAGGGTTGAATTTATAATTAAAAGGCAAAGTGATCGTAAACATTTGGGAAGTTTGTAAACTAGTCCTGCCAAGAGTGAAATCTTAGGGTGTACAAACTAAGGGCCGGCCAAGAGACCCTTAAACAAAATAACTAGCATAGATAAAAGAAGCTGATGATAGTCATCAAGAAAATTGGAGGTATTTTTCTGTTGTGAGTATAAAAAGCCCTTTCCTATCTTTTCTAACTATTTTAGCGAGTTTGAGCTTTAAACAATTTTGTCAGATACTAGAATAAATACACAAATACACTTCCTTGTTTCTTGGTTCCATTGGTTTAGATTCCATTTTTTCTATCCTTTTAGCCTCAGGTGGTATCTGTCATTGATTGTGAAGTATGTTTCTTAACAGACAGGTCCTGTTTTCTAACCCAATCTATTAAAAAATTATTGTCTTTTAATAAATTTAATAAATTGGGGAATTAGAGTGTTAATAGTAAAAATTACTATTGAACAATCTTTATTAATTTTTATTATTTTGATGCTTTTTTAAAAACAATTTTTTTCTTACCTTTTCTGCACCTTCAAATATTTATTGCCATTGATTGCTCCTGGGAAATTTCCATAACTCAGCAGGCAGTAAGACCCTATTTATTGTTGAAGATAGCCCACATTTGAGTCATAAGCATGGAGAAATCAGTTGGGTTTGGGTCTTGAAACTTCATTCCTACTAGTTATCTTTCACAGTTCTGGTAGTAGTTAGGCATACCACTGGAGGAGAAAAGTAATAATCAGTTTCACCAAGCCACAAACCCCACAAACTACAATTACTTGCCTGTCAAGAAAAACCCTCTGGTGAAATAGTGGCATAGACATTGTGAGAGTAACCAACCACTCACTAACTAGATTTAAGGCCTGCTCCATTAGATGGAGCCCACATATATCATTGTTAATGAGGCAAAGAGCCCGTGGTCACAGCCCTAACTGGAAAAACTACTATTATTCAGCTAAACTGACTGTGCTAGCTGTTTATTTCAACATGACCCAAACTAAAGCCACCCATGAAAAGAGAACCTCAGCTGAGTAACTGCCAGACATCTAAAATTGCCTATAGCCATCTATATTGGGTATTTTTTTGATTGATGATTGAGGCAGGAGGGGTCAGCTTGTTGTGGTTGGTGCTATACATCGCAGGTGGCCCTAGCCTTTATAATAAAGCAACGTGAATAAAATAGGAGTAGAAAGACACCATGTGGAGTTCCTCTTTGGCTTCTGCGTCAGTCTGTGCCTCCAAATTCTTGCCTTGAGTTCCTGTCCTGACTTCCCTCAGTGACCTGCAATATGTAAGCCAAATAAATTCTTCCTTCCCCAAATTGTTTTTGGTCATGATATTTATCACAGCTAAAGAAAGCAAACTCGGCCATGGATACAGCCTTAGAATGACTCCCAATGATTTATTGATGTTTCCGTAGACCAGTTGGATCTCTCAACTCTCTTTGCCCTTTCAGGGAGATGGCTATTAAGCCAGAGATACACACCTGGTCAGTGTTCAAAGAATGGGATTTGGGTGTGCTCAGCCTTAGATGTTTCATCTCTGTAAAACCCCTCCCCTCAGCACTAAAGGATATTTACAGAACAGGGAATAGAAAGATTGTAAGGGCCAGAAGTGATGGATGACATCAAGGAAAGAGTGTTTTCCAAACAACACAGTAAATGCACATATGAGCTTACAGAAATTGTGACCGAATGCCTAGTACCCATGCACACTAAATTTATATAATATCCCATCATTGGGAGAGGGCTAGAGGTGTACACCTAATTGAATCCTTACCTGAGTAGCTATTGATACTTGAATGTTGCTTTGAAAGGTAGAATTTGCTTCCTTTAATTGTGACTTCTGCTATATAGACTACATTTCAGGGTAGACCCTCTACCTATGAGTTGTTGACCAATACAAAATGAACTTGGCAAGTTTAAGAAGGAGAGAGAGAAGGAGAGAGAAGTTAGGTAGATTTGGAGATGGGGTGAATCTGGGAGAAGTTGTAAGAATGAATATAAATATTATCAAAATACATTGTATGAAGCTTTTAAAGATTTTATGAAAATGTTATTTTAATAAAAAAGAAAAGGCCAAAGAAATCCAAGAATTTGCATATGCTAATTTTAAACTAATAAAATATCAATCATTTTTAAAGAAATATATAAACTTGGAGAAAAACCCTGAAGGCACTTCAGAAATATAAAGGACAGTTTCTGTCACCAAAAACCCAGAAATGATGCTTTAGTGTGCTGTTTCTAATGAAGCACACATACTGCCTTCCTATTCTCTATTCATGGCCACCTTAGGACTATGATCCTGGCATTACAGGGGGCCAGTGTCATTTATACACAGCTCAGGTGAACTAAAGGTTACTGTAGTAGAATTCTGGCTACAACTTCATAAAGTATAAGCCATAGATTTTAGTTGCTCTTCTATTGTGCTGATTCTGAAGGTATATACAATACAAGAGCTATGGGCATACAGCAGACTTTACCTAGAATTTTAATAATTTACTTGATACTCCAGAGAACCAGGTAAAGAATTGTCACTGGAGAGTAATGTTAGCTTCCATTCCACAAGGGTAATAGTCAGCAAGACCACAAGAGTGAGTCCATCATAATGTACCACCAGTTGGGCAATGGCATAGAAGTGGGGGCAATTCCCTTGGCCAAAGAAACAGAGCATCATTTGCAATAAATTCAGCCTAGGAAAGCTGCAGAGATAAGAATGTCAGACCTTGGGCCGGGCGGTGGTGGCGCACGCCTTTAATCCCAGCACTCGGGAGGCAGAGGCAGGAGGATCTCTGTGAGTTCAAGACCAGTCTGGTCTACAAGAGCTAGTTCCAGGACAGGCTCCAAAACCACAGAGAAACCCTGTCTCGAAAAACCAAAAAAAAAAAAAAAAAGAATGTCAGACCTTCTGAGTAAACTGAATGTCCCAAAGTGACAAGTGATGGGCAGAAAACATAGCCTTGGTTAATCAACCATGGTCCCTCTGTTCCTAGAATGCAGAACACGGAGACAAAAGAGACATAACTGTAATAACGCTGTATCTGTCTTGGATTTTGTACTGACATGGGGTCAGTTACATGTTTTTCTTAGGCTATTTCAGCATTTTGAAATACTTATGTCTATCTCACCACTCTATTCTGAAATCAGATTAACTTAATTTCACAGTCTTCTAGCTGGAAAGGAATCTACTCCCGGAAGAATTCTATCCTTAGTCTCACCCGTGTCAGACTCGGATGGAACTCTGGACTTCTCAATTGGTGCTGTAGTAAGTTAAGACTTTGGGGACTACTAGGATGTTGCGACTCCATTTTGCATTGTTAGAAGGACATAAATTTTGAGGTTAGATGTATAGTTTCATGTTGGGAGCAGTGAGACCCCAGATCCTGAATTTCTTGTAAACAACTTGTTTTCCCCTGATCTGAGTGCCTACAGCTGCTCTGAGCACCAGACCTTCAGGAGTTCCTGATGGGGCGGGGGGAGTGGTTTCTGGTGGGTTTGGCTGGGGCGTGGCTATCTCCATCCAGCCTGCCCCTGAACACAATAAAGGGGGCATTCTTGGGGAATTCAACGATGACCCGTGTCGCTGTGTGTGTGTGTGTGTGTGTGTGTGTGTGTGTGTATTTAAACCTCCAGCCTCCTTGCCCGAAGCTCACGAACTGGGTGCCAGCACAGAGTGCACACACGGGGACGCGGTGCGCGGCAGTTTCAAGATTTGAATTTTTTTCCTTCATGTTAGGAATTTAATACCACATGAAATAGGGAAGACAGATTCTGATAAAGTTGGCTTGATCATGAGGGCTCTGTTGTCAGGAATGGGTTATTGTTGGGGATTTTGGATAGTGTTATAGCACAACAACAGAGGGGTCAGCTAAACTACCAGCTTACACTCATTCTCTGTTCTACACTGTAGAAAACAAAAGTCAGAAAGTACTTTAACGGAGTTATAATTTTTTTTCTCATTTTGAAAGAAGAGAAATACATGTAAACGGTTATTCCACAGATTTATGAATTTTAACACATAATATAGCGTTTTATAGCCTTGTTTCATTCATTTTAATAGGCTTTTTTGCTGTAAGAAATACTTTTAACCTTATTGGCATAGAACAAAGGAGACCATGTTCTTTCTAATATTTAAAAGAAAATGGACAAATAAAACTACAATTTATTGCATTTTACTGAGTAGAAATGGCCACCTGGTCATAGATTAGCATGCTAGATACATTAAGTTTATGTTGAAGTTCCTTTTGTCCTTAACACCTCTTTCAAATATTTCTGAATGTGTGCTCTCTAAAATATACTTCCATTGGCTAACAATTAATGTTCACCATCTGTTGTGCGGTACTGTTTCCGGGGGAAATGGGAACATTTACTCACCCTAGTGGCAGGGCAAAGGATGGACATGACCGAAGTCCAGTTTGATGAAGCAGTGAGTTCATCGATGAATTATTTACAAACAATGAGTTGCTTACAGGAGTGTGCATAAGAGATTACTTACAGGAACAGAAATGACTCAAAGACTACTACATCACTGAAGTACACCCCACTATGGATAACTGCCAATGAAAGCTGGAAACCTGAATCACAGAGCACCGCCTGCTGTTAGCTCAACAGGTTGGACATGTTTCTTTCAGGCAGCTCAGGCAGTCTGAGATTTTTTTTCAGGGTAAACAGCTGATCTCTGTTTCTTTCAAGTAGTTTATCTGGTATTCCTCTTCCAGGAAGCTTGGTGAATTTTGGGTGTGCCTCTCAGCCATTTTTACCTGTTATATATGCTTGAGAGGGGAAGGCTGGTGTATCTGGTCAATTTCATGACTTTCTAAAGTTGTTGAATTGTTTATTTCCTGCTCTTAATGAAATTTCCTCCAGGGTGGAATGCTCTTCACTTCCCTTTAGGATATCCTATTGTTTCACCTGGTCCCTCCCCCTTAACATTCAGTGTCTTAATAAGATTCCCTCCCCTGTAGGAAACTCTCTATAAGGGGAGCCCATCCATCTTCCAAGCCCCATACATCTACTAAATGAATGGGCTGGAGAATTTTAGAAGAGCAGACCTTCTCATATTTGACCTTTTCAACTTGGTAGAGCATAAGTAGAATCAGAAGATTTATGTTCTAGTCAACAGAAGAATAATGATTAAAACCCACCCACCCACCCACACACCACCACCACCACCACACAAGCTTTGTCCTGAGACTTTCATTCCATGAATACCTATTAATTTGCTGAGTTAGCCAGTAGCCAAGCTTACTTTTACATTCTTTGAACAATTAGGTAACATTGTTGCTAAGATTTTTCCCCCTTTGGTTCAATTTTTTTTTTTTTAACTTCGAGACAGGGTTTCTCCATAGCTTTTTGGTTCCTATCCTGGAACTAGCTCTTCTAGACCAGGCTGACCTCGAACTCACAGAGATCTGCCTGCCTCTGTCTTCTGAGTGCTGGGATTAAAGGTGTGTGCCACCACCGCCCGGCTTCAAACTTATTTTAAATGTTTTTTTTTTTCATTTTGCATATCAACCCCAGTTTCCTCTCCCTCCCCTTTTCCCATCCATCAACTTTACCCCCTCTTCCCACCCTCCACCCACTCCTTAGAGGGGATAAACCTTCTTTGTGCAGCCAACAAAGTCTCACATACCAATTTGAGGCAGGGCCAAGCCTTCTCTCCCCATCAAAACTGAGCAAGGTATCCATACAAAAAGGAAAGCTAGAAGCCAGGTCATGCACCCAGGATAAGCCCTTGTCCTGCTACCAGGCAAGGATTTTAGGAGACAATGCTACCACTAGTGGTGGGAAATTCAACAAATTGGAAGTAAGTCTAGAAACTTGCTATATTTTTATTAGTAGTTGGACCAATAAGTTCTTAAGTGAAGTTTTTAGAAGGAAGCAGGGTTAATGGGATGGCTCAGCTGGTAAAGGCCCTTGCTGAAAAGCCAAATAAATAAATAAATAAATAAATAAATAAATAAACTAAGTAAAATCTTTGGAACCCACAGAAGAAGGACGGCACCAATTCCAGAAAGTTGTTCCCTGATGTCTACCCGTATGACACACACACACACACACACACACACACACACACACACACACACAATAATAAAAACTTAAGAATAATGTTTTGGAGACAACACACAAGAGGCTCTGACTGCAGTGGCGAATAGGACTCATGTTGCTTTCTCTTTCTTCAGACCCAAGGGAAATGGGTGAGGATTCCTGATGAACAACTCAACTTCAATATTCTTGACTATGCTGTCCTTTTCATCAGTGCTGATCTGACTACACTGGAGATGATGAAACAGAAGGTAGGAAAACAAGACGTGCAATTGAAGGGAGCAAATATTCATACAGGTAACATAACAAGTGTTTGTTTTCTTGAAAGACATTGTTTTTTAATGTGAATAATTGTATTTTTTAATATATTTATTCCTTTATTAATTAATTAAAGATTTCTGTCTCTTCCCCACCGCCGCATCCCCCTTTCCCTCCCCCTCCCCCAATCAAGTCCCCCTGCCTCGTCAGCCCAAAGAGCAATCAGGGTTCCCTGCCCTGTGGGAAGTCCAAGGACCACCCACCTCCATCCAGGTCTAGTAAAGTGAGCATCCAAACTGCCTAGGCTCCCACAAAACCAATAGGTGCAGTAGGATCAAAAACCCATTGCCATTGTTCTTGGGGTCTCAGTAGTCCTCATTGTCCGCTATGTTCAGCGAGACTGGTTTTAACCCAGGCTTTTTCAGACCCATGCCAGCTTGTTAATCTAAGCAGATATTTTCTAATGCCTTTAATCTTTTTAAAGCACATTTTATACCTGGAAGTCTTCCTCCAATGTATAGAGAAGATACAAAATTCACACAGGGCACTAAAGATAAGGATATTTTTGTCTTCTTTTTAGATTTATTTTTAATTTTGTATTTCTTTTCTTTTCTTCTTTTGTGTGTACATCAAGAATGCAGGTACCTATGGAAGCTGGAGGTACCTGGTGCCCCTGGAACTGAGTGCTGGGAACCAAACTTAGTCCTTCTTTATGAGGAGTATCCTGTCTCCTTGGCTGAGTCATTTCTGTGGACCACATAGACTTTTCTATTTAAAGTGAAAGCACTTGTTAAGTAACAAGATGAAGTATTCATACATGTAATCCATATTCCATTCCATGAACGATAGCACAAAATGAATTTGTTGGAGAGAGATTGGGAGAAAGATAACAAAGAGGAAGATAAAAATAGTGATGACTCAATAATATTGGCAAGGGAGTGAGGGCCTCTTGTCCGAACACTGGATGTGTGAGTCTGGAAATAGTCAACTTGAAGTCAACCTAATACAAATATGTCGCAGAGTTTATGCTAGCAGCATTGACATTGTTCTATTCAAGACATATGTAGAAATCTAGTAGGTATAGGTTTGCCAAAAAGTGGGGAAGAGAAGAATTGTAAGAAGGATAAAAACAAATATGAAAACAAGAATCTAGTGCCTGAAAACTGGGTTGAGGGAGGGGAATGTGGTTAGACATTTCTTTCAGAGGGAATGGTAGTGATGATGGGCATTTGGACCTTCGCCTAACCTATTCTTGCTGCCATAGGTACTTTCCATATCTAATATTCTCAGTTCTGGAGCTGTGTTTGAGTATCGTTTTGAGGTGTTAGAGGGAGGAGATGGGGGCGTTGGTGACATTTCAATTGAGGAATGAAATCAAAGTATCAAGGAAATGTTTCAGGAAACCCTGGAGCTTAGTAAGTTCTAATGGGGACCCACTAGTAGTTAGGTGTTAAGGAAGAATCTAGCCCATGTACTAGTAGCCCTCTGTGAATTAAGGTACTCCCTTACAGGGAGTAGGAATGGATTTTCACATACAAACACACACACACACACACACACTGAAATAGTCAAAGAAAGGTTGATCATGGAAATTTAAAACTACATGGCCCACAGAAATGAAGTTGAGTATATTTTAGATGCCATTATACATTAAAAACACAGTATCAGTGGCCAGCCAATAACATTTATTGAGTGAGTAGTCATTTCAATAGCAGACTATTGTATGAAGGACAATGGAAGTGTTGAACACACAAATTCAGTTAATTCCATAGCAAACAAACAGAAAACAAAATGAAGAAATTCAAATTATTGTTTTTCTCAGTTATTGAAATGCCTTTTCCCCCTTCTCATGTGTTAACTACAAATAAATAATTCCAATTCTCTGCCCTCAAGTTGTTGTTTATTATTATTAAATAACTTAGAGACAGTGGCATAGATTTATACCTACTGGTTATTTAAACTTCATGAAATGCATTCAGCTCTCTGGAGAAAACGCACTGAATACATATAACATAATAATAAAATAATAATATGCCCAAGGATAAGCTGTGTGCCCGTGCTTTCCTACTGAGCACATCACGGGTGTTCTCCAGTACAGGTTGTTTATAAATGAGGACCCCAGCTGTTGCCGAGAGACTCAGGCGGAGAACGAGAGCAAATGGGGGATAATAATCCTGATTATAATAGGAGGCTGTTTTTCTAGTGAACCAGGGTGAGTTACATTCTCCCCAGGAATAAACTGCTCAGTCAGTGGCTCCTACCAAGTACCATGTGCTAAATTACCTCTTTCCAGGTACTAAATGACACCTTGATGCCTTGGAAAAATTAATGGGTGAGTGGTTTACCTGGCAAGCATTTTATCCCCCGTGAGCCAACAGAGGATTCTGACCAATTAAGTTCTGGAGGGCAGCATTAGTCCTAGAAGGAGCAGTTTAAAGGTTTAGAGTTGTGGAAGCAATATAGGAACGAGTCCCCAATGTATAGGAAAGACAGGATTTTTCACACGCAGGAGGCTTTCATTAGCAGAAGATATATTCCCCTCAGGGGCCAATGGGGTGGGTGAAAAAGGTGAGAGCCACTATTTAAAACAGAAAATACACGAACATATAATTTTTACATTTATTTACAATGATTAAGTATCTCTTAGTGTCTTTAAAAAAAAATGCCAAATTGGGTGGCTTGTCAGAGGGTTGCTGCTAATTCAAGTCTTCACACCAGACAAAACCAGCCAACCAACCAAACAAACTAAAAATATTGTTTCTTCGTCTGTAGATATATGTTCTACATTGGATGGCTTATATACTCATCAAAACCACATAGACGTCCATGTCTGGACTGGAGGCGTTATTGGATTTTAAGCGAAGGTTTTCTTGTTGTTGTTCTATTCTCCTTTAAACAGAGAGAGCCCAAAATGTCGCTTTGTTTAGTTTTATCTAATTATTTCTCAAGCTCCATGCTACAGTTGGTGAAATGAAATTAACAAAATTAAATTAATGAAATTCAGCGGAGGGCTCGCTTTGGAAAACTCTAGCTTTGTGTTTTCCTGAGCAAAAATAGGTATATATCTTTTAATCTTAAAATGTTTACAAGACCTTTAGTGGGAGTGCAAGCATAAATCACATAGGTATTTTTAGCAGTCATTGTTATAGGTTGCCTGGTAAGGTGATGTGGTTAGTACCACATTTATAAAGCATTTCTGCTTGGAGAAACAGAATATTAGAATGAATGTGTAAAAAAAAATTTCAACCCCATTATGGCTTAAAAACAAATATATCTCTTTTCCCCATGTTTGAAGCGATATTCTGTACACAATTTCAGAATCTAAAATGCTAATATGTTTTCAATAATTTTGAGTGAATTACACATGGGGAGTAGGGACAATTATATTTATCATAATTTCTTCAGGGGAAAGTAATGATTTGCTCTTAAAAATTCTAAGCCTGCTTGAGACCCAGGCAGTCTCCAATGTTCATGTCGTGAAGAGATTTCCTGTAGTATAACTCATATAAGGCAATATGTGGTGACTTTGCTTGCTACAGGAAAGAGGTAAGGACACCTAAGAGAAAAGAAAAAGGCTGGAACCAGTATGCTGGGTGATGCTTTATTGTGTGATTTGAGTTCCCCTCGCATCTTTAATTATTAGTAAAAAAATAGAAAACAATGGAATATAGTATATGAAAGTTGTCTTTTAGTAGAGGGACATCTCTTGAGAGCTGACTGCAATGTCTAGAGAGTTTGGGTTCTAATTGAAATTTCTCTTTCATAATAGTCGTGGAATAAATCAGTCTATGTATTTTGTTTCAAATATGAGTTTTGGGGAAGTTTGGCAAACGTGTGAATTTTAAAACTTACTATCAATTATTTAGGAGCTTCTAAGTTGTAGCATTGACTAAATTGGAATGAAGAATGTTCTTATCACTTATACACTTTTGGGCTTATGTTTGAAAAATTCTGAGTGTTTGACATATAGAGAGTGTATACCCAGATTAATATCCAATAAGCATTACCAACAATGGTAATGACAATGATGACATTGATGATGATGATGATGATGATGATGATGATGATGATGATATGTGTGCTCATATAGCTGGCAATAGGTAACAGGATATCAAAAAGTTGTAAAAACTTGCTAGTACAATAATTATTCTCAGTAGTGTAGCACAATATTGTTTAAATGTTAAGAAACATTTATCCTGTAGACATGTGTTTAAACAAGAGAAAGCTAAAGTGAGGCACGCTTATGTATGAACATAAACTTCTCCTATATATTAAATTAGCAGAATTATCGGTACCAGAGTTAAACTCATTAGAAATAAAGTTTACTTTCTTAGCCCTTGATGTGCATTTCCAGAAGAAGACGTTAAATGCATAAGGAATCCCTGACATAGGTCTATGTGCTTGTAATGATAATCTGTATGAGGTTTTTGTAAATTCAAGTTTATATTTTTTTTTCTAAAAATTCTCTAACATTATGTGATTGTAGGTATACCTTCTGTAAGGGCCTTTTACTTTCCAGCGAGGTGAAATTATGCCTTGTTCTGAGCATTGGTACAAATACATTAGTTCAGGCTCTGTGAGGAGCCATATTGGTAAAGCAACGCTAAAGAAAGAAAAGTTGACTATTTGAAACAATGTTATAAAATACCCTCTACTCAATCTCTGCAACATCACTGAGATCGTTTATAGAAGGACCAACGGGCTAAACATCTCACTACTGAGGTGAATGGCTGAGCTCAGGCCCCAGTAGATTAGCCTGTGATAGAATAGTGTATATGTGGAATTCTGTTCCCATTGTTTTCTTCCTTAGATAGATATATCTTAGCTGTTTATTAGGACAATGGCTAATTCAAAGAACCTATCCATCAATCCTTAGTAATCACTAATATAATACTATGATATTAATAATATTATATACTATATATTAAAAATAATATGCCCTTTGATTCTTACATGCCTTCAGAAATGCAGATTTAACCGACTTTATGTATAAATAATTAGGTGTAACTGTGACAAGAATGGTGCAAATTTCTTCTTGACAAACAAATTCTGTTTCTAGAATGCTCAAATTTTTAATGCGGTTTCCTTCTATTTGCTGTATTCTAGTTTCCCCCCTCTATCTTTATCTGAAAATTTCTAACACAGAATTTCATGCCAGAATTTTTTTTTCTTCCTGAAAGCTGGAAGAAATCATTTCAAGCTTCAAGACTGTGAAAATTGACTATGCCTGACTTTTCCCAAAATGACTTGCAATGCTTTTAGCCAGACAGATTCTAGGACTAGTTAGTTTGTGATCAAAACTTACAGATGGCACTTATTGAAGACTAGCCAGTAGGACATTTTTGAGAATGTCAAGATAAAAAACTATAATTAAAGGTTATTTTGGGAAAAAGCCTGAGTTCCTATTAGTAGATGTCTGAGATAGAAAAATTTATATAAAAAGACTTTTTGACAAAGTAATTGCTGACAAATACCTTGCAACCCCACATGCCTTTTGCAAACAATTGAATGTCTCGTCTTTTCATTGCAGACGCTAGCTTTCAGGTGATATCAGTTGAGGTTGCTTTGCATTATGCTGACTTTTCATGAACATTGGAGGCTGTTTCACAATTGTCAAAATTGTGCAGCCATCTTTTTTTTTGTCACCAGTTATTGTAACTCATCTCTGCTGGCTGATATCTTCATGCCAAACCCACATAATATTCATTTGCGACAACATGGATGTTATATAATGATAAACCGATGATGAAGCCCATGGTGGAGTGGTGAGCTTTATACCCCTTAAAAATGTAAAGTAGAAATTTTATGCATTGAGACAAAAGCAGCAAAACAAATATCTATAGTCTAGTTTCCAGGCATCATTGCTCATGGCAGGAAATAAATAACAGTTTGAAGTAATAGAGTAGTTAAAGGGGTGGACTAGTGGCTTGAAGAAGAGAATTAATATCCATGATTAAAATTGCATGTATCACTGCCAAGGGCTATGAAAATATGTCAGTTGCATGACTGTCTGTTTCAGGGCCAGGGGAAGAACATTTGCAATTTAAAAATAATGACTCTTTTTTATTATATAAAACAAACCAAAGCCCTCACTCCAAAATGATGCTAACAAGAAATAAATTCCATCCATGTCTGCTTCAAAAATGATCAATGTTAATTATACATGTATTTTATGGACTGTTAAGTACTTTAAAATCTTTATTTAAAGAGCTGTGTCAACTGATCTAATAATGTATTTCTACAGGGTCATATTTCATATTCCTCATGAATTCCTGTAAATTGCAGATCACAATTTTATGACCACTGAGTACTAAATTCTTCCTTAAAATTTATATTTGTAATTTGTGTTTATATGCTTTGAAAGCAACAATGAACTTACCCTGTTTCTAGGAAAAGTGACAAAGTGTACTTTACTTTTATTAGTTTACATTGTTAGCTTTTGTAACTAACAATTATGTACAACATGCAACTTGCAGTTTAATATAGCACATTAGGGAAAATGAAGAGTGAATAACAATAAATTTGATGCTTCTTCTGGACTGAGAATGTGTCTGACTTTCATAACCACCACAGACAGAATCCACTTGCTATAGCATCCCCAACATTCACATTTGCCATGTCTGAGAAGCCATGCTTTCTATCAGGCATTTGATGTAAAAAATGATTTTAGAAAATGACTAATGTGCTATTTGGAAGAACATGTGAAAAAAACATCATTAAATATATATTACTTTTCTTATGATTTTTGTTTCAAAAACACTGTCAATTCACCATGAAGAGATACCCTCAAATGCAAAAGCTTTGTAAATGCAATCTTATGTTGACTGGGCACATCTGAAAATAGACTAATTTTCTTGCTGTCAAAACTAAATACTCTGTTTCTTTCTGCCCCCCTCTCTCCTTCTCTCATACACACACACACACACACACACACACACACACACACCCTTTGTCCTGGCTTAATATTATGCTTTTATGTTTACACTGCTCTCTTGAAGGTGTTGTACCTTTTGTTTAACTTCAAACTGAGTATTTGGTCTGCACGCAACAACTATTAAGTCATAATGACAAGTACCGAATCCAATTTGAAACCAGAAGGGGGAAACGCAAGTGGTCCCAAATGCCAGTCTTCTGTGAGTTAATTCCATCTGTGGAGGAACTGCAATCCCAGATTTTTATGTTCGTGAAATAATTCAAATGATTCTCTCCTATTTTTAACTTCTGGATGGGCCAAAGAGATTTTTCACACCGAAGATTACAGCCGTGGCTTTCACCAAGCTGAAGAAACAAGCTTTAATGTGATGATCCACACAAGACCAAACTTGATGAGAAATGTAGGGTGTTGCTATGGCAATTCTATTCGTTGGAACTTTTCTCTGTTGGCTTCACTCTGACATTACAGTTTAAAAAGAACCTCATGGAAAGGTGCATTGCAGTGAGGACAAAGGCAAAGCACTGGAGATGGCTCTGTCCATCTTTTCTTCGACAGAAGAGAGTGTAATAGCATCATGAAGCCACACCAGCTTGTCAGAGGCCAGAAAGCAAAGATATTATCCTGAGACTTCTTTGAAACTCTCAGGTCTCTTTCACTTTGGCCTGATTTGGAAATTATGAAGGATGATCACCAAATTTCCTATGTGAAGAATGCTGGGCTGAGAAAAAAAAAACTATGAAAACCATGTCGCTTCAGAAAATGAAGATATGTTTTGTTGTGTTATCTTGCTTATTTTTTAAGCATAAGTATGCTACGTTAAAGCTTCATTTAAACCTAAGCACAGATAGGAAAATGAATACCAAATTTGAATATCTCTTCTAGAGCAGAATGCAAGACAGTTTTACATCATGAATTTGCACATGGACTTTCCCTATTGGAGAGGATAAATCCAACTATTTATAACAAACTCTTCAATCAGATTCTTATATCCAACATTGGGCCCAGATTTTTTTTTTTCTGATTAATCTCAAACCCTTTCCAGGCTACTTTACAAAGCATAAATTGTTATCAACTTTATTTTGCATGTTGTTCAGAAAGAAATCATCATACAGCTAAGGTTAATCACCTTCTAAGTAGGGAATCTGGGAGTGGAATCCAGAATGAACATTCCAGTGTGGCCAAGCAGCAGGAAAGTGTTCTTAAGCTTGAAGAGGAGCTTTGTACAGTTATTTGGGGCCATCACTCTTTGGAAAAGTTTAAAGACGTCTTCATGGGACCCTGGCTATTTACTGAGAGAGGATTGCGCTGGTCTGGTTTCTGTTCTTGCCAGACAAGCTCTCATTCTTTCAAATACTCTTGATACTATCTGTCATGACCTGGTGCAGCCACAGGAGTCAGCAGTCAGAGTCATACCGTTTAGACTTTCAGCCTTCAAAAGCGTAGGATAAACAAGCTTTTTTTAAATTTACATTCATCCAACCTCTGAAATTATTGTTATAGCAGCAGAAGACAGTCTAGTATAATAGGCATGTATATATAACAGTGTGTCTATCATGCATAGTTGGCTGAGTGGTTCATATCTAAGGTATCCTATGTGACACTGGAAAGCATCAGAGTCATATTTAATAGTATAATTAAACAAGCTTTTAATTTAATCACAGAAATTGTCAAATATACTCATATTCTCCAACCTATGAAAGTTAGTCTCTTCTTTTGGGAGAAAGTAAGCATCTTTAAAATATCAACGGAGACAAGGAAGCCAATAATGTTTTTCCATATAAATGCTGGGAATAAATTATTCCTTTTACAGAAATGTAATGAAGAAAAATTGACATAGTGTATTTCTTTCAATTGGACATGCCCAACATGCAGCTCCTAAACAACAACAACAACAAAATACATAAATTTCAAAATAGCAGCTCCATGATTTATATCTGAATTTTAAAATGCATGTGGCCAGCAAAGTGTGGAGTAGATAGGGGTGGTGGACACTAACAGGAACATCCCCAGAGCGCAATAGGTAGAGTGCTCTGTGCAGCTGGGCTCCAGCTTTCAAGAAACATGATAGCCGGCATCAGCATAATGGCCGAGTGCCCAGCCTCCTGTCCCTCGAGTCTGGAAATGGATGCACCCTGGGAACAGAGGAGCCCGTGCTTCCTCCCTGCACTTTCGGATAATCTCCCCTCATGTTTCCTTCGAGGAAGACTTGCTTGAAGGACACCTTTAAAAGCCTTGTTTCACAATAAAGTCTCCATTATGGAAAAACATACGAACTCCTGGGTTTATATGGTTTTGATGAAAGGATAAAATATGAAATACCCATATGCACATATAAATGAAGAGAATATACATATATAAATGTGATTGATGTAGAAAATACAAATATTGATGTATTTTATGAGGTGTATTTTTAACAAAACATTTGAATTCTGTACATGAAAGGTATAAATGCGTATTTTGATAGATATATGTATACATTAGTGTAATGCAGAATTAAAAATGTATAAGCAATCATTCACTGGGAAATAGATCATAGAAATTCAAATTTTCTTCTCATTGTCTGGTTCATTATTAAGTATATTCTATATATTAAATACATATTTTATATATGAAATACACATTTTATATATCAACTATATACTTATGTGCATTATTATATAAAAGTATATTAAGTAGATTTATGTATTTCAAGCTAACATTGAACTTGCTTACGATGATATTAGGCTGTTGTTACTGATCTTCCTGCATCTACCCCCTGAGTGTCAGATGTTCAGACTTATACTGTCAAACATACTTTATACAATGGAGCGGACTGAACCCAGGGCTTTATGAGTGTTACCCAAGTAGTGTATTAACCCAGTCAAGTTCCCATCCCTCCAAATTTTTCTCCTTGAAATAATCTATAATTTTCAAACTTTGCACATCAAAAATATTGCTTTCCTCAACAGAACTGCATTCAACTACTGTCTAAGTGACCTGAGGAGTTAATTATCACCTCAGAAAGGATTGTGATACAGGTTTCTCTTGCCTCAGACTGATATTCTGAAAACAACAGTCTTGTCAAGAATATGTGTTTCTAGAGGGGCAAGGTGAGGTGAGAACGTCTTTTCTTCACACTGCCCCAAATTCCATGTGGACGAGAGCACACAGAGTTTATTTTGGTCCACATATCAACTTATATATGCTTCCATTAGCTTATGACCGCCTTGAGATTAATGTAGGGTCCTAACTGAGTCTTGACTCCTAGTCATTGAATAAATGATTGGAGGAATGAGCAAACTGAAACATAAGGATGACTGATTTTTCCAGCAGCCAATTGAGAATTTTTCTTATTATATTTCACACCATGTTTTTCAACAATTTTAGTATCCACCATTTAAAATTCAAAGTTTGTTTTAAAATAAGTCTTATCTGAACAATGTGGTACAGTCAGTAGCAGAGGCAGTCAGATCTTTATAAGTTTCAGATCAGTCTAGCCTTCATAGTGAGACTCTATTTCAGAAGAAAAGGAATGACTTAGGATTATTTTTTTGTTTATTAATTTCTACAAACATATATTTTAAAATTCAATTGTAACACTCTTCGTATCCACCCAAAACAGAAATAATTGATAAAGAACAGACTTTTATTTTTTTAAAAAAACTGAGTATTTGATTGAGAGTATAAGTCAAAGAGTAGAATATTGAATATTGGGAATCTTTCTTTCTTTCTTTCTTTCTTTCTTTCTTTCTTTCTTTCTTTCTTTCTTTCTTTTTCTTCGTTTTTGGTTTTTCAAGACAGGGTTTCTTGTAGGCCAGGCTAACCTTGAACTCACAGAGATTAGCCTGCCTCTTCCTCCCAAGTGCTGGGAAATAGAGGCATGCACCACCACCACCACCCAATGGGAACATTTATTTCTAAAAGTGAGTAAGTCTTTCTTATGAAATCAAAATGGCCAGTTCAGTGGAAAGCATCATTTGGTATTAAAGTCTTACTTCGAACTCAGTACAAACAGGAAAATGATATAAACCCTTCTGAGCACTTGGGATACTGAGTCAGGGAAACAGTGAATTTGAGGTTAGCCTTGCCTATATGGTGAGATCTTGTCTCAACCAACAAAGAAGAGGTAAAAATAGCTATTGACTTTTAATAAGGTAATTTACTAGTATATCTTACATCATTAATAGACATTGTCAGAGATGCAGAACAACTGGTACTGAAGAAATATGAAAATTATGATATTAATTGGTATAAACTTATACACAGAGTTCTCTTTAAAAAACAACTATCTGTTTCAATGCAAATTGAAAATGATACTATTAGTTATACATTAATATTTCAGGAATAAAATGAAATAAAGCTACAATTTCAACAGCAGCACATATTGCTGGGCATGGTAATCCATACCTGTAGTCTTGGAACTTGGGAGCAAAATCCTGAAAATGGATTTACAGATGGCCACGAGATACCATATGGGTTCTGGGAACTGAACCCTCGTCTGGAAGAGCAGTCATTTTTATTAACTGCTGAGACATCTCTCCAACAATCTACTTTCCCCCTTGAATGCTGACTATCCACGCCACTTGCTGCTGTGTAATACTAAAGGGCCATGCATTGAAAATGAATTTTCATAGAAAATTGGTATTCCCACTTTAATCAGGGAAATTCCATTTGTTGACAGTGAAATGTCTGTGTCTTCAGCTCTGGCTTCCAATTTCAACCAAAATGATGATGGAAAAGAAGCAGAGGTTGAACAATGATGTCAACTGTATCATTTACTCTCTCCGAACTGTACACTTGCCCCGCAGAGACCTTGATTAGAATCTGTCCTTCAGTAATTAGTGCATGATATTCTTTCACCAGTATAGAAATTCTTTAGTTCCTGGGCTGTTCGTGTGATGAAGGAACAGGCAGTTCCCCAGTATATGTCTCATCAAATCGAACTGTTATTTAAATCATGCATCATTATTTAATTTCCAATCATTTATAGCTTATCCCTTCAAATGATTGTAGTTTTTGGGAGGATCATAGAACACGCATGCACGTCATCTTTTACCCAGTCCCCACCCTTGGTGATTTTTTTTAGTGTTTTTTTTAAAATATTCAATAAATGCTGGTGGGTGATATACTATGATAAGATTCAAATGAAAATGTCAAATGTGACCCTAGTCTCTTATTTGTCTTTTAAAATATAACTTGATAATATAATTTGCAGTGATTATGCTCCCTGTAAAACTTAAATAACTTAATATGTCCACTACATTGGTCTACAAGTTTCATCATTTAAACACTCAGCATTTCAACTAACATGTACTAAAACACAGAAAACATTTCTAATAGGACAGGTTTATACTATGGAGAATTAGTGAAGTTTGCATGCAAACTGTAAAACAGTCAATATAAATATTCTCTATAGAACATCACCAATATCCTAATTGTGAATGAATATTAATAAAAATTGCATTCAGGCAGTAGATTGATTTTTGCTTAATTTGCATTTTTAGCCAGTTAAAAAAATAAAGATAAGATGCTAATATTTGGGAAGCATTGGGTATTTTCAACTTACTGAGTAAGTAATATTGGCCTGTTACAAATCAATGTTTAGATCTACCATATCTTTTTTAATAATATGGGCAGACATGCAAGCAAAAGACTTCATTGTGACACCAATATAGGAGTGGGGCTCTACTTGGAAAGTCATCTGTCATGTTTTATCACATTAAGTCTTCCATCCTAGGAGGACTTTCAACACCTTAAAACACAGGGAACGAATCGTCGTCCCAAATCAAAGGGAAATCAAGTTAGCAGCATCTGCTCTACCACATTGCTTTGTCATTTCTAAACCCAAGGAAACAATGCATCCATGGCACTTGAACTGGCATGAACATTTTATTTATTTATTTATTTATTTATTTATTTATTTATTTATTTATTTAAGATTTCTGTCTCCTCCCCGCCACCGCCTCCCATTTCCCTCCCCTCCTCCAATCAACTCCCCCTCTCTCATCAGCCCAAAGAGCAGTCAGGGTTCCCTGCCCTGTGGGGAGTCCAAGGACCTCCCACCTCCTTCCAGCTCTAGTAAGGTGAGCATCCAAACTGCCTAGGCTCCCACAACGCCAGTACGTGCAGTAGGATCAAAAACCCATTGCCATTGTTCTTGACTTCTCAGCAGTCCTCATTGTCCACTATGTTCAGCGAGTCCGGTTTTATCCCAGGCTTTTTCAGACCCAGTCCGTGAACATTTCATTGAGGGGAACTGGAACACATATCTAGGCCCACAGTGAGCACACAGCACTTGGATCACTCAGCAGCCTTTCGTGCCTCTTTCCTTTCCCTCTTTCTTTGAAGCACAAAACAGCGTAATAGCCCACCTTTGAACGATTTCAATTTCAATATAGAAGACAAGTAGGAGTTCTTCCTGATAAACACTTAATACATTTCAGAAACATAGCATATATATTGAGTTCCTTAAAGCCAACATTCAGCCGGGCGATGGTGGCGCACGCCTTTAATCCCAGCACTCGAGAGGCAGAGGCAGGCGGATCTCTGTGAGTTCGAGACCAGCCTGGTCTACAGAGCTGGTGCCAGGACAGGCTCCAAAGCCACAGAGAAACCCTGTCTCGAAAAACCAAAAAAAAAAAAATAAAATAAAAAAAAATAAAAGAAAAAAAAAGCCAACATTCATGTTTAAATTGATGACATCCTTGGAAGCTCAGCTTGCATATCTTCATAGCAAACATTGTAATTCCACATTTTTAATAAAATGTATAGAAGCACTGAAATTGTAAACTACATTTTACAGCAAGTATTTATTTATCTTCAGTATTTAACTCCTTGGAGAAAAAGAATCAAGGGAAAGTGGCTTTGTAAATCAAAAATTGAACACTCAAAACAAATGCTTCCTAAGGTTTTGGAGAAATAAGGTGGACTTTGGAAGACTTCTGTTTCAGAAGAGCAACCTCTCCTGCCCAAATGTAGCCAAAAGGTACTGGGGGAAGATGGCAAAATCTTTGGAAATAAGACAACAGAACTCTCGCACACTCCTTTGTTTTGAGAGTGTCGAAGCTGTGATTCACTTAGATTTCCAAACTAGACCCCTGCCCAGTAATCTTTCAGCTCCCACCCCTCCCCAGTTGCTATCCGTACACTAGCATATACCTGCTACAGTCATTTTGTTATTTTCTTTTGTTCTCTGTTATCATAGGGAAAAAATTACCATAGAATTATTGTTCTTTTTGTAGGTATAAAAGTTCTCAGACCCTTAGATTTTTTAGAAGCAAAGAAAAAAAAGAATTGAAATGATGGTTTGGAATGGAAATAATTATTTAAATTGCTTTACTCTCAGGAAATTGAAAAGACAAAGCATATTTTCATTTAAGAGTAGCTCATTTTAAATAAGCCCCTTCAGGAATTGTTCTACAACTGGCCTGACCACTGTCCACTAGATGACACTGTTGTATAAGCACAGTAATAGGTGGCACTCACTCTGATAATAACTAGTTTATCTCATCTATATACATATATATGTTTAGATATTGTCAGTATCTCTTTCCAGATGAAACTGGCTTAGCATTTTAATTAGATATGGTTGATAACTATAACTTCACGCGATTTAGAGTGAAGCCACCTACAAAGGTTACCATGAAGGAGAAGAAAAGAAACATCTATTGCAGTATTCATCTCTTCACAATAGAAAAAAAAATCTTTCCCACATCTACATATTTCCCAGTTAAAATCGACCTCGTTGTAAACCTCAGTGGTGCTGTGTTAGACCACTGACCATGACTCTATCAAGCGTTGGTTTTTCAAATAGCGTTTTGTGAACAATCTTCTCTTTCTCCTTTCCTGAAGCCTCCATCCCTTCTCTTGCGTATTCGATGCTTCCTTTTCATTTTGCTTGCAGACCGAGACTCATTCAGGTGCAGGCCAAAGTAAGGGGCAGAATCAATTGTCTTAAGGCTATTATTGCCATGCTAGGAAACTTTAGCCTGGGAAAACTCGGAGCAAAACAGACACTCTGCGATTGCACCTGTGAAGCCAGAGCCACGAGATAAACTGAACACCTGAGACTTTATGCAAACGTGTGGACTCAGAAACCCATGTAAAGCCTGCATATTTGTGTCTGTCATGTGAATTACTGAGGTGTTCCTCAGAAATTAGAATTCCTTTACAACAACAGCAACAGCAGCAAATCACTCTTATGTTGATGCTCAAAATCATTGTTAAATTAAGTTTATTTGCTCGGGTTTCATTTTAATGAGACGGGTGAAAATAGAATTTTCAATGCTCCCTCTATGTATTATGGACACTAATCTCATACTGTTTATCTGAAAAAAATCTCAAAGGAGGAGACAGAGTCAAAATGAAATTACTCAAAGTGTGAGTGAGATTGAAGTGTTTGATGGCGTGTGACATGTCTCAAAGGTGGTGCTTGTTGTCACCTCTTGTTTTTTTCCTTTCAAACCAGACATGCTAAAGCTGGATGAAGATATGTGAGCTGCCCTTCCCTTCAGCGGGGAGTCTACCCCATGGTACACTGCACCATTGCAGGCTACACTATGATGCCACAGTGGCTGAGTCTCATCGACACCATGCTCTGTCCATTACACCAGCAGATGCAGCTCCCAGGCTGTACCATTACATCCATGGCAAGAGACAGAGAAACATGGAGAAGGGAGTCTCATGTTAAAATCTGTTGATGAGAACATAGACATCTTACTACTGTGAAGGCATTCATGGTCTCTTAACGCACAAATTAGAGGCTTGAACAGATGCTTTTTGTACCAACCTCTTTTTCTTTCTGTTTTATTTCACTTCCCTGAGTCTAGGACTTTTTCTGTTTTCATTTTCCTTTCTGAATACTCCAGAAGGATGTACATTCAGCGCAACCTTAACTGTAGTTATAATCTCACAGACCAGCGGTTCTTTTTTATATACCAGATCTTCTGTCCTGAATACATTATTTCATTCTGTTGAGCCTTAGCGTCTCCTGCACATAATATTGCATCAGTTCCTATAACGATGCCATGACATTGCAATAACTATAAAGCTCATGGCAACTTCTGATGTACAGTGGGTATACACAAAGTCCTACTTGTAGTATGCTTCAAAATTAAAAACAAAATAAGTACATACATATATCTATCCATCCATACATACATATATTCACAAATAGAACTTTTGAATAAGCAGGGGTTAGGAAGGAATTCCTCTAAATTGGTGGACCGTAAAACAGGGTGGTGTTCCTTTAACTCTAGAAAGACAGCAATGATGGAAGGAAGAAAGAGCTGTCATTAAGCTGAAGTAAACCTGGAAGTGATGTAGCAGGCAAAACTGAGAATGCAAAAGAATTAATATTACGACAAGGAGAATTACCAGGTCTTGAGCGAACAGTGGATGTTGGATATTTCTATACATCATCTCATTTAACTCTCACAAAATCCCTGAGAACAGTTTTATGGACATTTATTTAGTGTAAAAACCTGAGGTTCATGTATCCAAGTATCGAGTGTATGTTTTCAGGGCCACTGCATGAAAAAATCTGGTTGGATTTTAAAGCTTTTTTTTTTTTTCAATTGCCATTTGGCCACGCCTCTCTCATTACAGTACAGATAGAGCAGGCTGGATTCCTGTGTTTATATGTCTTTGTTTGCACACTGATAAAGGTGTTGAACAAAATTCTTAAACACTATGAATGCATTTTCCTCTATCAAAAGCATATTTACTGCTGGTTAGTGGCTCAACCTTAATTATCAAAGGGTATTTAACTCAAAATGGAACTAAGTGCTTTGTGGATTACAGAACCTAGATTCTGTAGCCTTATGAAGTAGCCTACATAAAATGAGACTCCTTTGTTCTGATTTTAAATTCAATACAGTTCTTCTGCCTGTGATAGCAAGACATCACATCTATTCTCATCCTGTAAATGGCCTAAATACAGGTTCCCATAACAAATTTACAGGAGGTCGGCAGCCTCTATATCTGCTCCCTGTGAGCTGTTGGTGATATGAATGGCCCTGAATGATATACAATGAGTGTGTGTTTCAGCACTAGTCTCAGAGATTCACTTACATGCACAAGCATATGTACAGGTAGCCCAAATTCCCTTCCTCTTCCTTGAAATCATAGCTATACCAGGCTGGCCATTTGACCCTAAGTCACCACATTTACGCACATCTGAAAGACAGAACATCAGTCTTCAGAATAGCATTAACCAATTTAGGAAAACGCAACCTGCATTGAGAAACTCCTTGTGAAATTGCAAGTTCCTTGTCTTAGTCAGCTTTGGTGCTGAGTTTTGGGTCTCGAATGTGCTTCTTAACCCATTTTAGAAGACCTGAGGATGGGCTGAGAATTCTCAGACGTCCTCCATCAGTTCCTACAGCTTTTACAGTGAGGCCCTACTTTTTCTGCCCCCTTTGAGAAGTGAGTGCTGACATGGGATTCTCCTCTGTATGCTGTAAATACCATTGGTTAATAAAGAATCAGCTTTGGGCCTAATGCAGTGCAGAATAGGGCAAGGAGGGAATTCCAAGCAGATAGAGGAGGAGACAGTAGGCGGAGTCAATGGGATGCCATGTAGCCACTCAAGGAGACAGATGCCAGAATCTTGCCGGTGGGCTATGACATCATGGTGAAGCACAGATTACTACAGATGGGTTCATTTAAGATGTGAGAGTTAGCTAGAAATATGCATAAGCTAATAGGCCAAACAGTATTGCAAATAATATAATATCTGTGTGATTTTTATTTTGGGTCTGGGCTGCCAGGAATGAATGAGCAACATCCATCAACAGAGGATCTTTGTGACATGCAGGGCACTGTTTAGTCATTTTTTTAAAGGGGGAAAATCTAATTTCTATTTACTTTCTTTAAAATTTTCCATTTCCAGTCAAATATCTCCAGCAAATCATCTCCCTGCCTCCAGCCTTCAGTTACTACTAATGCTACTCAATCTACCATTTAGTGATATTTCATCTAGCGTTTGTCTGCATACAGTACTAGTCACTTGATATCCTAGTATAGTAGAGGTGAATATGAGTTGGGGCCAAACAGAAGTGTTTAGATTGTATGATTTTCTACTCTTGGGACAGATGATAATTGTTTTAGAGAATGAGCTCCTTTTAGAATAAAATCTCAAAAAAGAATGACTCAGATCTCTTTCTGATCTCTTATTTCCTACCTATTTGGTGAATTCGGTGTTCCAGGTCTTCTTTCAACATAACAACATTTATAATGCAGCATTTGCTGGAGTCAAATGGTTCCCAGTCTAAGCATTTCATTCTTCAAGACATTTACTAGAAACAAATTCCTTTTTTTTATAAGGCACTCATCTTGTGTATTTTAATATAGCAGCGGAAAATAAATCAAAACACTGTAAGATACCACCAGTAACCTATGGCTGCTTATTTTTCCATTTAAAAATTATTATATCCTTATCTTGAAAACCATTAGGCATAGCAAATATTGGGTAATTATAGTCAAGAGAAACTAAAAAAGAGAATCTCTTCCCAGGGGCCTTTGGATTCTCATTAGGTTCCTAAAAGACATACTTTAGTGCAGATAGCTTTGGGTGTGGCCGAGGTCAGCAATCTGATATTATTCAGGCAAGAGGAGAAATTTGGAAACCATAACTGTGTTATAAACATTATTTTTATCATCCTTTTTTCATATAAAAAGATATTTCATAAGACTACTTTCCAGGGGCTTGTCTTTGGTTGAGAAAAGAATAATGTATGTTTAGACAGAGACTTTTCTTGAGTCTAATTATACTTAAGAGCATTAAATAAGTAATCTCAGTTCTTTCTTAAGATTGACATTATTTGTGTGACATTTCCATAATTAGAAGATGCATATTTTCTAAAAAAAAAAAAAGAAACCTTTTATGTTAAGGATTCTGAAGCCTCAGATGCCCAGATGAGTAAATAATTCTGCTTGCAGAGAGGGAGAGTGTTTCATGTCCCCAAACCATGGGGGTGACATACCTTCTAAACATTAAAACATTTTAGAATTTGGAGTCCTCAATTTCTCTTTCGCACATACATTGGAAATTTCTTAGCAGCGAGAAATTTAATTTAAATAAAAACAAAAATGGTTGGAAGTATTTTCTTGGTAATTAGCCTAAGATATATAAGATGATTATTCTTATGAAACTAAGATTGTAGAAAGTGAAGGGTTGATGCTCATCATAAAAACCAAATCATCATAATAACATACAAACATATGTTTTCTTCATTTGAGAGCTCAGATTTTTAGAGGAGCATGCACACACACACACAACTTTCTAAAGAGGAGAGAACTATTTTATTCTGAGGATTCTGAATCAGCAGGAGTGTCAAATATATGTATTTCTGTGTTTGTGTGTATCACATATGTGTGTGTGCACATATATGCATGCTTTCTTAATTTTTCTGGGTATATGAGTAATGCACATGGCAAAATAGTCACTGGACACCTGAGGTTTTACCAGGCCACTAGAAGACTAGAAATAAACATTATTTTGGATTTTTTTCTGAAGATAGAGAGATAATGTAAGTATACAAGCATATTTTCAGAAGCATGAGCCAGTAACAAATCTGTATATTATTGTCACCTTCATAACATTATATAAAGTAGGGTCAGAAATATGGTTTGCAATGAAGTAAAAAAGGAATTTTTAGGGTAGCCTTAATGCTATGAGTAGTGTAACTCAGTAGTTTTTTTTCTGTATGGATTGGTTTTCTCATTTCAGTGATAGAATACCCCACAAGAAACAATTTAAGAAAAGAAGGGTGTACTTTGGTTCCTGGCTGAGGAGACAGTCTATGGACAGGAATGGGGAAGCAAACAGTCCCCCAGCTGTGCTGCAGGAGTGGGAGGCATTGAGTATATCGGCTTCTCTGGAACCAGAGAAAAAGGAACAGTGCCATGTGGAACAGGATCTTCATTGGCCCTTTGTGTTTCATCAACAATGATGCCACCCACATCCAAGGTGACTCTTTCCTCCTTAGTTACCTAACTCAGGGAACAACCCCACAAACATGCCCAGAAATGTGTTGCCTTGGTGATCCTAAAACTAGTAAAGTTGATATTGAAGATTAGTTGTCTTATTTCACAGTCTAAATGTTGCCATTGGGTGCTTATTTTCTGTTTTGGGCAAAAACAACTGAAACTGAGCTTCTGTGTAAGTAAAACAGCTTTTGAACACATTGAATGCTAGGAACTGCCTTGTAAGGTTCCTATCCCTGGAAATGTTCTCTTCTCATTAAAATAGTATAGCCAACTGTCTGTCTGTTACAGATATGCTGTGGCTTTTCTCCTGCAGAGGAAGTGAACCTTGACACTAAGTGGTCTGTTCCTCAATATCTTTACCTCATTCACTATAAACTTCTCTTGTTTTCTCTCTCTCTCTCTCTCTCTCTCTCTCTCTCTCTCTCTCTCTCTCTCTCTCTCTCTCCCAGCCTTCTCCATCCTTTTTCTCTTATTAATTAATGTAAACTCCACAGGGACAGACATTTTAGTTTGTTATTCTCAACATATTCCCCATTTTTTAAACCAGCACATAATTAGTATACTATATGCTTTTTCTTTTATGTATGGGTATGTATTTCTGTTACAGTGTACAAAATATTCTTTATGATTTCTTACAATTTCTAAAAATTAAAAGAGTATCAATTTCTATATATTAATAATAACGTACAGATTTTGTAAAGGGCACACAATCTTGTATACATAATTGGTCTCTGACTTGCCTGTCCTAGATGGATTTCTTCTGTCCATTTGAGCACTTGTAATCATCATGATACTCTCATTTCCAAAACTAATGTAGAAAGAGGACTGTGGATTGTTAAAATGAAGAAAACAAAAGAACACATTGTGTTTATTTTGTCCCATTTTATCTAGGTTTTGTAGAGAATATCCATTGGTCCTATAATAAGAATCATATGGTACTATCTATTTGTTCACTAAACACTTATTAAACAGTTACACTCGGTCATGCACTTCAAAAGCACAGTTGTAAAGCCTGTCTTAGTTGGTGGTAAGGGACTGAGACACTAAACAGGAACATACATGTTCTTTTCTCTGAGCTCATGATAGAAATGACACACTCACGTAGTTGGAGTACAGTTAAGATTTCATTTAGGATTTTTCTTTTCTATTATGTTTTTTATCTAAAACAATTTTTAAATTTACATATTTCAATTATATTCCTTCCCTCCTCCTTCCAGATCCTTCCCTCCTCCCACCTATCCATACAAAGTTAAGATATTTCTCAAAACAATCACCAAAACCCAATGCAACAACCAAATTTAGAAAACAAAACACCAAAACAGAAGCAGAAAAAAAAACAAACAAATGCACTGAACTGTAAGCAAATAAAAGCACACACACACACACATGTACACACACAAAAACACTGGCAAACTGTGGAGTCTATTTGTCCACTTTTATGTTGGACAACTCCTGGTGAACATGAGGAGTGTCCTAAAGTGGCTGTTATACCTAGTGTCACTCAACTGGAGAAAACTATTTCTCCTTTTCCTGGCAGGGATAATGACAGTACTCTTGTTGACATTTACTCTTGAGGCTAGGTGTTCATTAATTCAAATTTTAAAATATAACAAAATGAAATATAGTAAGGTAGAAAATCTATCACATTGATATTGGCCAGGACAAATCAACAGAAGGAAAAGAGCCCAAGAGAAAGCATAGGAATCAGAGACCCATTCATTTTCACACTCAAGAATCTCATAAAAAAAAAAAAAACCCACTAAACTGAAAGCTATAATGCACAGAGGACCAGGCATAGACACGTGTATGTTACTTCCATCTCTGTGTGTGCATGTGAGCTTTGCTCATGTTGATTTAGAGGGCCTTGTTTTTGTGGTGTCCTCCACCCTCTCTGGATCTTATACTTTTTCTACCTCCTCTTCTACAGATTTTCTTGAGCTCTGACTGGGAGGGATTTGATGGAGACATCTTATTTAGTTAGGGATGAGTGTTCCAAGACCTCTAACTTTCTGATTAATATTTGTCTGTTACCTCAATATTTGTTTCCATCTTCTGCAAGAGGAAGCTTCTCTAATGACAGCTGAACAAGACACTAATATAGCAGAATATAATTATGAATAATTTTATTACCACATTTTTTGTCTTCTTTTAGGCCTGTATTTCGTTTTATTCCATTTCCCCAGTCTATATACTCTAAGGTTCTTGATAACCCATGTACTGTTGGTTGTGGGTTACAGTTCATGGAGTGGGTCTTAAGTCAAATCAGTTTGGTTGGTTACTACCATAAGTTTTGTGCCACTGTACCCTCAAACATCCTGCAGATAGTACACCATTGTAGATAAAGGGTTTGTGCCTGGCATGGGGTTTATGTTACTCTTTTAATGGTATGCAGATTATTTTCCTGTCCCAAAGAAGTCTGAAAACAGAGATGAAGACTATGTAGGCACTAGCTTAACATTTCCACATTCAACATAGGCGTTATCTTTAACAATGGGGGCCTTGTAGTCAGTTTGTAGATAGCAATCTACATTCTTTGCATCAATCTGGGTTGTGTGAAAATTCCTGTGAGTCCATTATTTAGTTGTTACCAAATCTGGGTACTTAAAGATTCATTTGATGAGAAGAGATGTCCAGTTGGCACTCTGTCTCCTCCATTATTTGACAGTTTCATTTAGATCACCTTCATTCCAGATTTAAGATGACCTTTGCTAAACTCATCTATATGTATGCGTGAGGGCAGAGAGCACTGACTTGAGGTCGGAGGACAACATGTGGAACCTGGTTCTCTCCTTTCACTGGGTGGGTTCTGAGGATTGAACCCGAGGAAGGAAGCATCAGGTTTGGTAGAAAGTGCCTTTACCAGCTGAGCTGTCTCATTAGCCTGTTGACAGCTTCAGCAAAACAGTGTTTGGAAATGTCTTCATAAACCTTAACTGGACTCCTATATTGTGCTAAACATTGCAAGGGCTGAATAGTTTCCCAACTTCTGGGAGGCAGACAGATGAGCAGGTGACTGTAGCTCGTATAAGTGGCATCACCTGCACGTTGTAACAGAAGTGCAAGGGAAACAGGCTCCATACTGATGACACACTGCTTAATTAGAGAAAAACCTTTCAAAGGGAGTATTTATCAGTACTTGGGCAAGCACAAGTAAATACAGTTGTCTAATATGCTGCAAGTCCTTCCCATCCAGGTCTCATTGAACTGTGGAACAGAAAGGAGAAATCTGTTGAACAGGAACTGTGGTCTCCACTTCCCTGGTACAGCTGCCTCACAGCAGTCCCAGGAGATCCTGACTTCTTCTCCTACCCAATTAGGACCTTATGCTATCACGTGCCTCGACCAAACACAAGCCAGTGGCAAAGGATAAAAGGATCTATTGATGAAGCTGGTTCAAGGTCACATCCTACACCGTGGAAGAGAGTAGTAGTGAAGAATCAGGAGTTAAGGAGATGAGGCCAAAAATATGAAACCAATAGAGAAGGCTTTGGTGACAAGAGACAGAGACAGAGTTATGGTTTGAAGTTCTGAGTGAGGATGAATTTAGCTTGCCGGCTGAGGGGAAACACCATTCTGAAGAACATGTCACAGCATGGTTTCTGTATTGGCTGGATAGTGTGACCTCCTCTGAGCATGGGCTTTCCGGCTATGAGAAAATAGTGAAATGATTTTACAGTTACAGGGTGGCCTCACAATCTAGAAAGTGATCACACATCTCTCCATGCCAGTGGAAGCACTCAAACAATATTTAGACTTTAAGGTCCCCACCCCCAATATGGAGCCCTTCCTTCAGATCTAAGATGCAGATTAGCTGGATGTGGTGTTATTTTTGTGGTACAATCTTAAATCATAAAATGATAGACTCCTAGACAAGAATAGTAATAAATACTGTGATTTGAGACTCTTTAGTCAATGAAGGTTAAGGCTAGATAGTATTTTTTAAGCTTCTAATTCAAATTATTTCAAGAGTATAATAGGCTCCACTTCTCTTGATGAGAAATTATCCCTTTGTTATACTGTTAGCTTCAGAAAGAGCAGCTGAGTCACATATATTGTCCCTTATCCCACTTAGAGCAATGGCATCTCTGGGCTTTCCCGTCTTTAAAAAGACATGCTTGTTCTCAGAACTTCCAAGGATGAAATAAGGCAAAGGGAAAAATAGCGTCTCTGACGGTTTAGTTTTCATTGCTCAAAGGTTGCTCTGTAAGCTCAGAAGCAGCCCTGGAGATTCTGTCCCGTCCTCAGCAACAGTTTGGAAATTAATCAGATCAAGGACAGAGAAGTCTAAGGACAGACAGGATTGTAGAGTTCCAAAAGGAAAATCTTTCCCCCTTAAGTGGCATAAAAGGAGGAAAACTTCTTGAAGGAGTAGAAGTGGGTCCACTGATTTTCTGAGGACTGGTACACAGGTTGACATGCCACCAAGCCTCGTCAAGGTTTAGGCTATTTTCTGTGAAATGGGCTAACAGGTGTAATATCCATAATTCACCATAGAGAGGCTGTGAAGGTATATGTAGAACTGTTGCATGAACAGTAAAAGAGGACTATTGGGTACATTTCTCTCTATATTTTTCATATATATATATTAGATATAGATGACAAAGATTAAATATAGATGTAGATATAGATATCTTAAGTGGCACTTATCCTAAGAGTCCCTAAAGCTCTTAAGAGGAAAATGTGTGTTTCAATTTGCTTCTCTAGGACCATAGCACTGCTGTTGGAGGATGTACAGTGTTGGTTTCTAGAAACCAGGTGAGCCAAAAAAAATTCAGGAGAAGCCCTAAGGCAGTGAGTAGATGCATCTGGGCATCTGAGCACCAAAGACAAGAGATGCAGTGAATGACGTGGTGGAGGCAGAAGTAACAGCAGAGCAGGACCCCTGAGCGCCTGAAGAAGCAGAGTTTCTGGTGTGCCTGTGAGTAAATATTGCACCAATACACACACTGAGGTAGAAAGGAGGCTTCCTCAGTCCTACATTTCATGGCAGAAACTGGCCAGTGACTCTTACAAGTTTGCCGTAAGCACCTTGCTTCTTTGGTCTTACCTAGCCTAGCTTGGATCACTGTGAACAGACTAGATGGCCCGGTGATGAGGACAGCTCTCTTGTGGCAAATCTTTGTTGTTTATCTCCTATTCTTTATAGTCTTTAGTCTTGAGATTTCTGTCTCCTTGCAACGCTGGGAATGGAACCCATGACCTTGCCTATATTAGGCAAATATTACTGAGCTATATCAACAACTTGCCGTATATGTCAACTGTGGTGAGACTGCTTTTACCCCAGGACTGAAAGACATTTTAGGGGCAGAAATCTTTGCCTGCGGTCATTTGATTCCTCCAACTCCCTGATAGTGATGTAAAAATCAACCTAAATTACAGCCTGAACTCACCTGCCAGTTCTGAAGAGCATTCCATCCAGCCCTTGGCTGCCCTCACACATGTCAAACTTGTTGTACAGGGCTCAAAGCCTTCATCGTCTGCCACCAAGTCACATATTCAATCTATCTGTGACGCCTCCACTCTGAATGTAGCATCTTTTTCCTTGCTCCAGTAATCAATCCACATTCTTTATAATTACTTCACCTGTGCTGTTTGGTTCTTTTTTATTCTCATTGTACAAGGTTCTAGCTTACTTAAGGACATTTTCATACACATATGTAACTATGAGCATATTCCTCCCCCATGTTCTGGTCCCCATTTCACTCCACCTACCCAAACCCCCGTTAGTCCCTTTGATTCCCATAGATAGCTTTGTTTCTCCTTTCATATCACATGTTCAACACACTCAGGAAGAACAGATTTATTCTTTCTTTCCAAAGATATTTACTTACTTATGTGTGTGTGTGTGTGTGTGTGTGTGTGTGTGAGTGTAGGCCAGAGAAGTCGCCATCTCTGTGTCTAGAGTCACAGGTGGCTGGGCCTCACCCCTTCTTACTTTTCAGCTATTGAATGAGCAATCTAAATCTGGAGCGATGCCTCGGGAGGCAAAGATGCTCGCAATACTACTGGGGGGCCCTAAGTTAGAATCTTCAGGACCCATATTAAAGCCAGATCTGGATCTGGAGAACCTGTAATCCAAGGAATATGGGAGGCAGAACCTGGAGAATTTCTGTGGAGCTTGTGCACTAGCTAGATGGATAAATGCAGAAGGAAAATAAAAGACCCTTCCCCAAGGAAAGTTGACATCAAGAATCAACGCCTGAGTTTGTTGTCTAGCCTGCACACGCAGCGTGTGTCCATATTAGCACTCAGAATTGTACACACACAGACAAGACAAAAGAAGGAATACTCTACCTAAGAGTCTTTTACTACACTTGTGTCCACCTGCCAACTGAGAGACAGACCTATAAACTTGGAGGAGGCACATTGCCACAATCACACAGCCAACTATCTTCCTGGGCTTTCCCCATGTGTGTGTAGAACTTTCCGTTTCTATAGAAAGTCTTTCAGCCTTGTTTGCATTCACATCCAGTGTCTAGTGCTGTGCAGGCTTCATTGTGGGTCTTTAAACTCCCTTCTATGAAACAAGGCAGAAAGTTTGGCTTTGAAGTCCCGGGAAGCCATGTTGTCAGTTACCTGGGGAACCCATGGAAGTACACGTGAGAGCAGGCATTAGAGACAGAAAGATCAGAGGGCACTTCAAAAGCGGCAGGGGCTATTCAGATTCTCTTTTTTTTAAAGGGACTCTGATGCCAGGCGATGGTGTGCTGTACTCTCCTGTGCTACCTGTTTGAAATGCATTCGTGGTTTAAGCATTCAGAGTCCTCATTTGAAATCCCCCGTTTCAGAGGGAAAACTGTTTCTGTTCTCACACCACACAGCAGCACTTTAAAGGAGCCATAGACCATGCCATTGCATAACATCTACAGTTTTGGGGGGCAGGTAGGAGCAGAGGGGAACAGAAGAGAAGAAGGTTGTTAGCTGGCCTATCTCTACTATGATACAATGATGACTTCAGGGTTGAACTCAGGCTCCCACACATCCTAAGGGTTTAGTAGACATTAAGCCTATATTTGTAGATGGATATGCTGGTTGAAATAACCGCTTTCCTACCCTGTAAGAAAAATCTCCTTTTTCAAGCAGCAAGGAATGAGGTTAGCTGTGACCATCCTGCCTTGGAGTTTCTCCGACAAGTGGATTTGGCAGCTGAGAAAGAGACAAAAGACTGTAGAAGGGAAGCAGAAGCTCTCCCGGATGTGGTTCACTCTTGTGCAAAATGCTAGGCAGGCAACGGGAAGGGTTATTAAACTAGAGAAGTAAGTTGAAAGCCCAGGATAACTGAAGACCACAACTTGCGTGATAAGTAGCCTTTCCCTAGAAGACCTTCAAGGATGGACACAGGAACAACTCATATGTCACTATTGGTCAATTTTCCTTCCCTTCCTAGAAGTAGAATTCTTTCTTGCTGTGGTCCATGTGGTGGCTGTATTGTTGTTTCAACCACCGCAGCTCACTGGTAGGATGACAGTGTTCTTTAGGTTTAAAAAAAGAGACCGAAAATTGAAACGAAATCTCCTTATGTTTGGGTGAGACACTGAAGAAATAACTCCACAGATCTCTCATGCTTGAATCAGACTTCCCAGTTGGAAAAACAAGAGCACTACAAACAAGCACGTCCCCTCCCTGCTTTATTTGCATTGCGGCGCTACATTCCATTTCAGAATCAGAAGGGACGTGTTTCACAGAATAGAAATCAAAACACGCTGGGTTGAAGGGAAACAATGGTCGTGATTCAGCTCCTGCCTTTTATGTAAAAGTTAGACCTTATGATAATGTGGTGGTGCTGTGCGTTCAGCCCCGATGTGTAACCTTTGAAATAAATTGCAATATTCTCTCCTTCTACTCTTGGCACGCACTGGGTGGTCATAAACAATAATCGCCTAAAGGTTATTCGCTCCATAAGCCATGTTCGCCACATGAAGTAGGAAGGATGACTCACAAAGATATGAGATATGTTTTTTTTCCTTTCTCAGAGACATGAAAATGATTCTTTTTCTCTTCTTTCTTTTTCTTCTTTGAAGCACCAAATAACACAAATTTTCTTATACAACCTAGACACTACGGATTTCTGGGATGTTTATTGTTTTTCTATTTCTCTTACATTTTACTTAAATTGGATGATGGGACGTAGGTATCGCTTTTTTTGAGTAGTAGGCAAAGAGTTCAGTTATTTAGCCAAAGACTGACTATTTCAAAGCAAATGTTTTGGTTTGAGCTCCTCTTTCTCCAGAATAATTTATATGAATAGATATGGTTAGAAAAAAGCAAGCAGACTTCGTATGTTTTCTTGTACAGAACTTGTTCACTTGCAAAACATATTTCAGGAACCTTTTAATAAATCCCAAGAGAGCTTAAGGCAGACTTGCTGCAGTAACTACAGCTCCTCATACAAGAACAAAAACCTGTGGTTTGTAAAAACTGAGCTCCAATACTGACAGTTTTGTTTCTTCTACTTTCAAGGAAATTAGATCAATCAATACTACTGTACTTACAGATATGCTACTATAAGTCAGTTCCATCTGCTGACGAACAATACAGGCAACTCTCCCCTCACAAGATAGCAGCATAGCTGGGACTCTCTTGACACACGTACCGGAGTCAGACCTGTGCTATGTGGATAGCTATAACCCAGCCTGAAAGTTTATAGGGAAGGGACAGTCAAGACAGCAGCCCACATAAAACCTGGTGGGGGAAGATTTGCCTGTACTGCCAACTGGAAGCCTACACATTTCAAGTCTCTGCACATTTTAGTTAAAGAATGATCGTGGAAAAGTTTCAAGATGAAACTAGTAAAATGAAAATGCTTGTCATCTTTTATCCACCCCCCCCCGTTTTTCTGGAAAAAAAAATATTTTAAACCATTTAAAAGCTCAGTGATCATCTTGCATTGCTGTGTAGCAGATTTTGTTTTTATTCTTCAAATCTCATAATTGAAGGTTGTTTCTTAGGTGTTGTAAGGTCAGTTAAACAATTCTTGCTACTTCTATTCTATTGGATCTACCTTACAATATTCATTAACTTTCTAAAAATGTGAATGAAGCTATTGATTACCAGTTAGGGTTATTGTGAGAAGATTTTCTGGGCTTTGCATCACTAAGACAGAATTATGAAACAGGAGCTAACATCAGGTGGGTAAGATCAGTGGTTAGAGGTAAATGGGAAGCAATAGTGAATGCTATCTTTTATCATACATTCTTCTAATATATCATTATCATCATCATCATCATCATCATCATCATCATCATCATCATCACTATTGATTTCTAGGGATCTAACCCAGAATCTTTCACATGTCAATCAAGTACTCTACCACTGGCTTGTATCCCCAGTCCTTGACATTATTCTCGAGCTGGTAAAGTGATTTTCTAGAGGACTTTATATATTTTGATGATGTTTCTGCAATCCATGCTTTCATTAAATGTGCAGTCTTCCTATGGAGGAAACACAAATACTAGCAAGAACGCCGAAGATTTAAAATTTAGAAAGAATCAGTAGTGGGCTTGGATAAACCTGGCATGCGTTGTTGAACTCTGGCTCTCATTGTTCTGTCCATCCACCAATCAGTCAGTGAAAAGACAGATCATTAATTTAACTGGCATCCAGCCGGGCATGACTTTGGGAGGAAGGTGAGCAGCCATGGCTTCTTGTTGGAGTTGTTTCTCACTGAACTGCTTTCTTAGGTAATAGATAAAGACTGGAGACAGTCAGAATCCTCAGTTTACATTTGTGGGCATAAAGGGGCAGTTAAATCTCCTATGGACATTTTTTTAAAGAGGAAAATGTAAGTAGGTAGAAAATGCAATATGAAAAGCCAAGGTAATTCATTTGAATGTTAATGATGCATAAGCATGGCCAGATATCTTTTGGACAAATCATTGTCTTAATGTGATATACAGGTTGACTGAGTTAAAATTCAGAACTGAATACATTTTAGGAGCTGAGAATACAACTTTTGGCAAGTCTGCTTATTTATTTACTTTTTCCTTTTCTGTTCTTCTTTGTTAAGCCGCTTTACTTACCTCGCACCTATAGAAATGCATCCAGATAATGGGACTGGAGTTTATGAGTCCTGAAAGAATTTGCATTTATTTTTGTCAAGAGGCTAACTGAAAGCAGGGAGCTTTCTGTGAAATATTCTAATTAATCCAACTCACCATATTTTGTATTCTGAAAATCCCATCAACTCAAATTCAGCTCTTATTTTAAGAAAGAGGAAAGGAGCAGAAGAGTCCCTGAGGAGAAAGAAGGGAAGAATTAAAATGAAAAGGAAAGGACTGGACTAAAAAGGGGGAGCCAAATGGGCAAATTTTGCATAAACATCCCCTTCTCCTGCATTCTTTCCAGGGACCCCTGACCTCTGCCTTACTGGAGAGCAGATCCTCTTGTCACAATTACATCTTATTCATCCAGGGAACCTAAAAACTTCTATCAAGTTGTCTTCAAGACAGCCAACTTGTGAGCTAGTGTCTACGAACCCCTCCTCCCATGCCTGCCCGCCTCTCCCCACCATGGCTGCTTGCCCTCCACCCATGGTTGCTCACTGTGAGTTTTTCCACATGGAAAGAAAATCACTTGGTGCTCAGTAAGACAGAAAAAAAAAATAGACCCATTGGCTAAGACTCTCCACTTGAGAATGTGTTGGACAATCTCTTCCCAGATGTCAGTGTACAGATGAATACTTTAGACATTCATTCAGATTAGCATGCAGTCAGAACACCAGCTTGGCTGCTTGGAGGAATCAGATTAGAAATGAAGACACACCTGCACTGTACAGAAAAACATGTTTTACTGTGTGCTGGATATCTTATTATCAATCCCAAGGTATGTGTCTACACCATACCCAAATGTCCTCAATTACGTATATTACACTCTTTCAGCCATTAAAAAACATATTTTTCTTTGCATGTATGTGTGTATAGTATGTATGTATTCATGTGCTCATGAGTATGGATGGCAGATTCTGATTTGGGGATTCTTTCTCTATTTTTCTTCTCTTATTATTTACTAGGCAGGGTTTTGGCTTAGATCTATAACCAACCTATTCTAGCTGGTCTAAGCTAGGCAGTTTGCCCCAGAATCCATAATACCTGTTTCTACCATCCAGATTCTTGAATGACAGTCTGGGTACCACACTTACTTGACATTTATGTAGGTATGATGGATTTGAATTCTGGTTTTTATGCTTGAAAGGCAAGTGCTTTAACTACTCAGCCATCTATATAACCTCCAATCTAATTTCAAGTAGTCTTGACGCGCTATACTTTCCATGGAGGTTTCTCAACAACGGTGCGTTTACATTGGACAGATAACTTTGAACTAGCAAGTAACTTCTCACTTTTGTAACAAAATAAGCCTGATACCATAGGAATAATATTTCTGGATGTTGCAAAGGATAGGCCAGACATAGTACATGTGGGTGTTTTTCTTTGTTCATTTAAAATAATAAAACTCTCGTCATTAAGCCAGCCTAAAATTCACAACTCCAGAGAACCTAGACAACAAAGAGGGCCCTAAGGGAGACATACATGGATCTAATGTACATGGTAAGTAGAAAAAGACAAGATCTCCTGAGAGAACTGGGAGCAGGGGATCATAGGAGAGGATAAAGGGAAGGGAGAGGAAGGGAAGAAAGCAGAGAAAAAAATCTAACTCAATAAAAACAACTTAAAAAGTACAAAAAAAGAATTAAGCTTTCCTGTAGCTAGAAATATGAAAGAATACATCATTAAATGTAAAGCCCAAAATGTTTTCACGTGGAATTTATTTAAATTTGCATGACAAAGTATTTAAAATATTATGCAGGTTAACCGCAGGAAGACTTTGGTTCCTCAAAATTGTCTTTAAGATTTTTTTTTTAACTTATGTAACTATACAGTCTGGGGAGCAAACAAAAAGAATGACTCTGTTTCAGCTTGGTGTAAATGACAGGTTTTGAGCAGCATCTTTTATGAATTATAATCGATATGCTTCCCAGAAGTGAGCTTTTGAACACCTTAAAGTTCATCAAAAACCACTTTTACTAAGCATGTCTATGAATAGAATATGTTCTTTTAAATTCTGTAGAATTGAGAACATTAGAATTAAACTTTTTTAGTTTGTTAATAATTGTACAGCAGCCAGATTCTAGTTATTTATAACTAAAATAGTAAACCCGTTAGTCAGAATAAGAATGAGGCTCTCAAAGAAGGCATTTGTGCTGTTAGAACAGGATATAGATTGGTCTTATATTTTTTTCTTTAATCTGTCTAAATCAATTAGATGTTTGAATTGTGGTTTTGCATTTCCAGGAAGCTTCATTGCTTTCTATTATCCTCATGACAAAAATAAACAATTCCTTTTGAAATCATAAAGAAAAATGCCTCCCATTGAGTTGATGTTTTCTGCTGTTATATGGAAGAACATATGTGTAATAAAAATGAGAAATCATGGATCAAATAATGATGTTGGAGTCACTTACATAAACAATAGAGAACATTTTGGATGAGCTCCAAATATCATCGCTATTGTTTAATTTCAGCCCCTGTTATGCATCTGCCCAGGCTAGTGTCAAAGATAATAATCTCAGCAGATAGATGTAAAATGTACAACTAAAATTACACAGCCCCATTATTCTGTTTACGTAGAGTGCTAAGCCTTCCTTTTCCAGCTGACTGACCCAATAGAGCATTTCATACATTGAACTCCCTTGCAAATTCAGTCGGCTGATAGCAATTTCTTTGTGTATACTAGGTCATTTTCTCTCAGCATAGGCTTAAAGTAACTTAGAAAAGGCATTCATAGGTTGGCTTTCTAGTGAATTTGTTCTTTGCATCTTGCTCTCTGCCTTCACATACAATTGTGGGCTTTTTAAAAAGGAGGATGGGTGTTACTGGGAGTCACAAGTTGCTAGTTAAATGACACAGGCAGGATCTTAGTGCCAAATCACTCATTCAGAGAAATAGAGGGAGACAGAGACACGTATGTATGCGTTGCAGTTTTCTCCACTGAAATGCTTCCTGTCACTCAGCATACGATAGAATCCTCAACTACTGGGAGAAGATAGAAAGTTATCCAATCCAGGAGCGAGGCTTGCACAGGAAATAATTCAAGAACAATTTTCATGTGAGATAATGGTAAGAAGTAGAAAAAAGGGAGAAAGGAAGGAAGGAAGGGAGGAAGGGAGGGAGGGAGGGAGGAAGAAAGGAAGGAAGGAAGGAAGGAAGGAAGGAAGAAAACAGGAATAAAGAGACAAAGAAAGACAGAGACAGAAAGGAAGAGACAAAGGGGGAGGAAGAAAAAGAGAGAGGACAGAGTGGCAGAAAGGGAGAGAGAAAGAGAAGACAGAAGGAAGAAAAGGGGGAAGGAATGGGAGAGAGAGAGAGAGAGAGAGAGAGAGAGAGAGAGAGAGAGAGAGAGAGAGAGAATACAAAATTCTTACCAGAATGTTTTTAACCCATATATTCTTAAAATGAACACTGAAAGGTAAACATTGCCCAATTTATGTCTAAAGTAAGGGTAATTGAGAAAACTATGATTTGTGGGTGGAAAGAAAAGATCATATTCTTCTGTGAAGTTCTGGATTGATACACGAGACTTCTGTCATTTATTTTCTTTGAATGCAAGGCCCCACAGTCGAAGTAGACCTGAACAGGATCTGCCTCTCCATCACTGACAGTTAATAATTAAATCAAACATTATATTCGGCAATAGAACATATGCATCAGCTTCTTTCAAATTGCATTTCCTTCCTGTTAGGTCCATTAGCGTAAGCCAGACTGCCTTTAGAAACCCCCTTATTGCTGCTGTCTTTCAGCACAGTTCCTGAAATGGATAATGTGGTACGTATTATGGGCAATTACACAGAAATCCCCAGTGACAGGGCTTGAGAGTTACAGAATGAAACAGCTGGAACTGCAGAACTAGAAGCTAATCAGAAAGAAGAAATAGTTAAAAAAATATAAACTAGATAAATAAAAAATAAATAAAAACACAGTTCTATAAAATCATTGTTCTTTAGAGAAACTGCCTGTGCCTACAAGTGTCTCTGGGACCCAAGAATATAACTCTCTAAATCTAAACAGTGTTCTTCATTTATTTATTGCCAGCTCTTTTAGACTCCCGGTATAGCAACATGAAACAACATGCACCGAATCTAGGGATGGAAAACAATGATATTTTTCTTTTCAGTTTGCTAACGTGGTACTTACATTATTAAGTGCATTATGAGAAACCTGGCTTTTTAAATTTTATTTCTATGAAAGCATATATTGTGCTAGAAGGTGGGTTTCTGCTCACTAAATGAGCATAATACTTTTATCTTATTATTTTATGTTCAGGCTTCAGAGTAAAGTACTTCTGCCTTAGAGATTTAAAAAAAAAAACATTACATAATCTATCTCCCCACTGGGTTTGGATACTGCCGTTGGAGCGTTCTGCCTGAGAAATCAGACGCCAGCATTGCGTGTATACCTAAGGGACAAGTTTGATTTTTAAAGGGGGAAGAGATATACTCTGATTTCTTCCACAGTTTCAGGCAAGAAGGTAATAATGGATTTTGATGGCAAAAATGTTACTTGGTTTGGTTGTAAGCAAAGTGCAGTTTTATTTTATGTCAATGAAGTGCTATGAGATTTTTTTTTTGGCAAAATGACTTTATAACTTGAGAAATAATGGAACAATCTTCACAATAACTACTGGGAAATGAAACAAAAGTGGGTGCAATTTCAAACTTTAAATATAGTTACACAACAATTTTCAGATTTGTTACTACAGTCATCCTCAGAAATATGAAGATATCGCTGGCAGAATCTGTATGCAACTTTTAAAGAGCTCTTCTTTCTCTTCCGTAAAGACACAGATTCCACAGTCGCAGCCAGATTTATGTGACTGCTTATGTACTTTCAGATGACTTCAGTAGCCGATATTTATTTCAGCAGCATTAAAATGGCAGTGGGAGGAGGAAGCTGGACATAAACCACGCCGGCCAGTCTGATGACACTCACAGTCATAGAGTCCGGCTTCCCTTACAAGCGGTGATCTTCTGTTGCTGTTAGCCTCCCCCACCCACCAGTAAAAGCTTTATTATGATAGAGTGGAAGGAGAGGAAAGACGTTAACAAGACAAGATGTTGAATTCACGGGAAGACTTTGTCTCTTATTATAAAAAGCAATGCTCATTTTTACAATAAACCCTGTTTGTTTTATTTTTGAAACTTTCCTGGTGACTGTATAGTATATGTGAAGACATTCAGGATACCCAAATGTATTTGGTAAGCAACAAACCAATTATAGGGGACTTGTTTGGAGGCTAAATCCATTAATATCTGTCTGTTTTTCATGAGGAAATGGTAATCAGAGTGGAGGGAAATGATACTTAATAGAATGTTGGTGCCGTGGGCAGAACGGTAGAGAAGCTGATGGGAAATGTACTATCTCCATCCATGTTTATCTGAATTTGGTGTAGCAAAGGGAGGGGAGACTCTGATTTCACTAATTCTAACACGGGGTCTCTCCAACTATGTCCCTCCTCTTCATGTTAAGTAACTCTTTTGTCTTGGCATTGCTTAAATACAAATAACTAGTAGTTCTATAAGATATAAGATAGCCTTTACAGCACATGGTGCCATGCCAGATTCCCAGGAATACTTGGAACATATTACCTAGTTTTGCCCATCTCACCATATCAAGTTATAATGTAGAGATTATTATGTTCATTTTATGGATGAGGAGAATGAACGAGAGGGCTTAACTGACTGACCACTGACATTTTAATTGAAAGAGCTAAGACATGAAACCAGCAAGTGTATTCCATAATCTAGGCACTTAAATATCATAGTATATTATCATAGGCAATAGATATATTTCAAACATATATGGTGCAAAAACTGTCAGGTGTCATGATGCAAACCTCCCAGACAATTGTGGCATTTCAAATATGACTAGACAAAAGCTATAACAAATTTGTGTCCAGAAAAGTAATGGAGGTTATGCATTACTCTTTTGGTGACTATTATAATGTCTATAAGGTTTTCATATTTAACTTATATCTCAATCTAAACATAGAAACATTAATTACTAGCTAATATCATGCAGCATTTATACCATCTATTATGTAATTTAAAATATTTTGCTTTGGGGACAGATGAAGTGGGCTCACTGAGTAAACAATATATGATCATTAACAATAGATGTTTTTCAAGCACGAGGACCTGAATTTGAACCCACAGCCTACATTTGAAAGGTGGCCAACTACTGTGTGTGCCTATAACCCTAGCATTGGAGGATAGAGCCAGGCAGATCCCAGGAGCCACTGATCAGTAATAGTAGCCACAACATTAAGCTTGTGGATCAGAGAGAGGGCCTGTCCTAAGGCAGGACTGTATAGATAAAGCCATCTAATGTCCTACTATGACCTCTGTGGAAGTACATAGATATGTGCACATTCCACACTTACGTGCTTGCACTACACACATAACATAGATCCCCCAAACATATATACATACACACAAGCACAAACACACATACAAATAGTTTGCCTCATTTTAGTGGTTACCCCAAAGAAGACTTTATACTCTTGGCTGGAATGGTTCTAAAGCATTTGGAAAAACATACATTCCAATAATCTAGTGAACCTGAAATATTTATTAAAAGCTAAATGTAATATATCCTATTATATATAGTAAACTAGCTCTACATTTAAAACTGGTTATTTCATTTCTTATACAATGTATGGAGTATTAAAATGAAAATATTAGAAGAAAATATAGGAAATGTGTTTGTATGAGTTTGAGTAGTGTGCCCCTTCTAAGGGAGTCCAAACTCTCACAATTCATAATAAAATAGACATGCTTAAACAGACTAAAAACTTAAACATATGGTGAACATAACATGAATTGGAAAGAACCTCAGATTATACACTAGGGAACTATACATTATCCATATGACATCGAAAAAGCCAAGCATGTATTAGAAAGCTGGGTGCTTCCTCATGTGAGATTTTAATCTTTTGGTGTTTCTCAATCCATACATGCCTCAGGTGGGTTTCTTGTCAACTTGAAGCTCCTGCTTCAGCAGCAGCTGACTTGATACTGTGGATAACGTGATGTGCAAACTCTTCTTGTGGCCACCACTGCAGATGTCCTAGTGTCTGAAGGAGTAATTTCTAGTTTGCTCAGCTCTAACCAACTAAGTGACTTAAAAATGTTCAGGGATAATGGTCACATGGATATTCATGGAAACATTGGGAGGGTGGTGACCAAAAATAATAGGCAAAGTAATTATATCTTTGGATTTCAGGCAGGATTTCCAAGTCCGTGCGAATGAAGACTGATGTAAGAAAACTTTTCTTTCCTAATTTCCCTAAAAGTAACATTAAAAAAGAAAAAGGTGCAATCAAAGGGGGAATAGACGTTCGTACCTGACAATTGACAAGAAAGGATGCTCAACAGACAGTGATCTGTTAGGCACAACTGCCAAGAGGTCCTCTGTTTTTATCTGTTACCCTGGCAAAAATAAAAAGTGACGATAAAATTTGTGTTTCTGGGAAGGATGTGCGAGATCACGGAACATCAGTGTAACCGGTGAACACCATGAAAAGTGGTGTAAATTGGATGTCACAGGTGAGAAGCTGGAGGCTCCGGAATGTAACTGTTATGTCTGAGGTTGCACAGCTGATGAGGGATTGAGGTGGCCTATAAAGCCAGATATTTAGGACCTAGTTTTTACCTCCATAATTAGATTCTATGGGCTTAAAATTGTGCTGGTAATTTATGGGCCCCAAATGAGTTAATTTATTATTATAGTGAGTTTTCTTTTATCCAATTTTTACAAATAAGAGTTAAGTGGAGTGCCCTGGGTTTGTGATTACAGTGCAGATGCTAAAATAATTCCAAAGAGCATTGACTTCCACGCACCTGCTCCCATTTGCATACTGTCTATTTGATGGCTAAGCACACTGATAATAATAAGGTCATCGTAAATAAGGGGGGAAAGCCTCTAACCGTGTAATTTAAAAACCCCCACACCCCAATTTACATGCAGGAAAATAAACTTCATACAGAGTAAAGAGTCAAATGAATAAACAAAAAATAAAATATTCAAATCAAAAGCAAACTTCTATTTCATTTTAAGATGGTGGAGTCCAAAATAATAAAAAAAAAACTGGAAAGAAAATCCTCAATATTGAGGATTATGACAAAGAGGAAGTGGGAAGGGAGCAAGAACTGGTGCTAGATTATTTTGTGTTCTACATTTATATATGTGTCTTATGCACTTATTTATTCCTCTGAAAATAGACTGTTGGAAACCATTTCTCGCTGATTTGTAAGAATACTTCTTTATATTAACTCCATTTACGCAGTCTCAAATATTCTTTGCTCATCTTTTGCCTTTCCATTTTGTTCTGAATGTTTTGACATTATTTTGGCACATCCCCTCATAAAAATATGTAAATAAGACCTCTCTCCAGGAAAACACTGTAAGAGCATAAGAAAGCTACACGGAGCATACAAAAATCAGTTCAATCTGAGGGCGAACAAAATGATCCTCAGATGAAATATTTCTTCTCATTGTATCATAAGCAACTTACAAAGAATGGTACTGCATCTGATGAGGAAGCCCAATTACAGATTAACTTTTATGTCTTTTTCTAGGTGAAATGGGAATGTTCAATATTTATAAAAGACCATAAAGTGATTTGTTTCAAGAACATTAAAAAGTTCAATAATATAAACTCTTTTGTTCAAATGATTCAGGACTCAGTATTAGCTCCCGTTATACACACAGAGTTGATACTGGGTCTAATATTGTCAGTTTAAGAATCCAAAATAGAGCCGGGCGATGGTGGCGCATGCCTTTAATCCCAGCACTCGGGAGGCAGAGGCAGGCGGATCTCTGTGAGTTCGAGACCAGCCTGGTCTACAGAGCTAGTTCCAGGACAGGCTCCAAAGCCACAGAGAAACCCTGTCTCAAAAAACAAAAAAAAAAAAAAAAAGAATCCAGAATAGAACCAAACCAACATGGCAAGTAAGCAATTATGGCAACATTTAATGATAGAACAAGTTGTTCAAACAATCCCTTATTGAAGAATAAAAATCATGGATGTCAGATAACAAAATATAAATTCCTATTTGTATAAATGCTTCCAAACAAAAGAGAAAAATTGCTGTTTATACTTACATATGTATGGATGTCTGTATGCATATATACATTAAGTTATATATGTATATATTTACATACGGACACATGTGTACATACATGCAGATATACACAAATGTGCACATACTGACAACTAATTGACAAACATATAAGTGTCAGAAATAGAAGAATCCAAACCAGTGCAGCCACACTTGTCTTGGTTGTGTTTGCCCTATGGACTAAACGTCTGTGAATCTGAGCTGGTGGTTTTTATCTTTCAACGAATTGATACCATGCATCTAAGAAATTGAGTAAATATGCAGATGACTTTTCATAACATCCCTTTATTTTTCTACTAACATCTATGAGACGGAATAGCATTTCCATTTGCTATATTGACAGTTTGTACCTTTTTCAATTTCTCTTTGTCTTCTATTCTCTCTGTTTATTGTACAGTGAAAGCATAAGTTATTGGTTACATTAATTTGGTCTCTGTTTTAAAGTTTATTGATATTTGATTATGTGTGTATGTATGTGTGCATGCATCTGTGTGTGTGAGTATGTGTGTATGTATGTGCATGTGTTCTGCTTGATTTATATTTCTTTTGTTCTTTATCTTGTTATTTGAGTTGGAAACATAGATGACTGAATTAAAAATTGTCTATTTTAAAAATAATAAGCATTTATACACTTTCATGTAAACATTAACATCACATTAGTGACTTCTAACTGGCTTTAATATATCATATTTTCTTTCAGTTTATTTTGATATTTTCTATTTTAATGGCACATAAACTCAGCCAATACATCATCCTTCAAAGTGGTCTCATAGCACTAAAAATTTCTCTGTTCATTCTTTATTATGTCTTTCTCCCTCCTTGCCCTTAAAACACACTATACATATGATATACATATAATGCATGATATACATATATATTTTTTAGTATATACTATCATACAGATACGACTTTTAAGGCTGACAGTCGTGAATAATACTACCACAAGCATAAATGTAAAAATGTTTAAGTGGACATACATGTCAACTCATTTGAAAAATGTCAGTGGTCACAAATTGCTTGATAGCATGGTAGGATGAACAGTGTTACAAGATTTTCTTCCAAAATATAGTACCACTTACAGTTGTGCTAGTATGAGCTAAAGTTCAGATTACTTCAAATCCTAAATAAAATTCACCTGGGATTTTTGTTGTTCTAATTGCTTAGTAGGGATAGCAGGATAACTCATGGTTGCTTTAACTTTTCAATTTTGTAATGATATTGGATGCTGAGCATCTTTTTATATTATGAATATATGCACAACATAATTTTTAGGATAGATATGCATATATATCATTTTTAGGAGAGGGTTTCACCTTGGTCTTATGTCCTTCTGATATTATTCTCAGTACTGGGATTGCACATGTGTACCATCCTATCTAGCTTCAATATAATTTGTTAATTTCACATTAAATCTCCTCTTTGACTAGTGGACTATTTATAATAAATTGTCTAATTCCCCCATATGTGTAAATTTCCTTCATATTTTGGGGTTTTGATATGTAATTGAATTGGGGGTTTTGATGTCTAATTATATTCTACTACAGTTTTGTTCATTCTCAATTTTGCTAAGTTTGTGAAAGATTGCTTAAAGCCAGTATTATGGTTTACTGGGGGAATGTTACTAGCTTCAAAAGAATGTGTATAATGAAGATATGGAAATGTGTTATATAAATAATGGTTATATTGATTAGGTCCTTTAGTCTTTTTACATATTTGATGATTTTATAACTAGTGATTTCATTCATTTCTCAGAAGGCATCTTGCATTTTTCTGCTATTCTTTTCAATCTTGATAGTTTTAGTTTATGTGCTTTGAAAATGCAACAATATTCTGGTGCATGCTTTTGCATGATTGCCATGTATTCACAGTGAATTAGACATTGTATACTTTTGTATAGCTGCTGTTTACTTTTGGAAGGTGTCTTTGCTCTCTGGTACCCTTTACCAAAGACTATATAGTTCAACCACCTTTCTTCTTTCCTGTTTGTAAACCTATCTTTTCTATTGTTTTATAATTTAACTCTTCTAGAGTTGCATGTAAGTAGTTTTTTTTTAAGCAACATATAGCCAGCGGATGTTTTATACATATACAGCTAATCTCAGTCCTAAATTAAATATTTAGACTCTTCATGTTCAGCATAATAATGGTTGGTCATTAGGTATGGCACCATTGTACATCTCTCTGAGTTTGGGACCTACTAAGAATGATAAGAACACAACCCTGTTAGTAGAATGTGGGAGTGATCCACAAGGCTTGGGACTGGGTTGCTGATGGGCAGGAAAAACAATACAGGATATGTTCCCTAAGATGTTCAATTAGAAGTTCCTTTCAATAAGGCTGCCCACTTCCTGTTGCTTTGGTTAGAGAGCACTCAAGAACAGGATTAGGACCATCATCAAAACACTCAAAAGACCTCGTCCACCATGTCCACTGAAGACAGGAACTCAATTAAGGTTCTGTCTATGCAGAAGTGGTTTCACATCAGATACTAAATGTGTTGGTGCCTGAAGTCTATACTTTCTAGACTCCAGATCATATAAATGGAGTTTTATAGTTTATACCCAGTTTATGGAATCTTCTTCTTCTATTTATTTATTTACTTATTTATTTATATCTTGGATGGGACAAGACAAGGACAAAACTAAAACCAGAAAAATCCAGGGAATTCCCCAGCTCCTTTCCAGTCTGCCTTCTCAGGCTATTCTCATAGTTGTCTACAAAGCTGATCTTAGTAGGTGGAGCTCCTGGGTTAGAATGTTCTTATCTCCTGATTCTAATGTGGTTGCTTTTGTTTTTGTTTTAATTATTGAATTTCATTGAATTTTTGTTTAATTATTCTATACACTAACAGATTGTTAAAACACTGAGCTCTATAATTTCATTAAAGTATTTTGTCTGGATAACACTCCAGTGAGTTTTCAATTGTATATGCCTTTTTGAAGAAAACATAAAATCTTTTATTTTGTTTTTTTTTTTTACAGAATATGAAATATTAGGAGCCTTATCCTCCAAGGTAAATATTAGTGTCAAGAAAACTGGATTCAGAGGGAAAGTCTGTGTTATTATTTTATAGAAACAAGGGGTCATTCAGTTACTAGAAGCACACTTTAAGTATGCAGTTCAGATGAATATATTCTGTATGTCTATATGTTTTACTATTGACTTTGTATTTATTCCCAAATTGTTTGGGTAATAATTCTGGTTAATAAGAACTGTAACTAATGTCATAGCCTGGCTGCCATAAACCTTGTTTATGACACAACTTGAATGCTCAGCAAATATTACAGAGTATTATTTTTATTTATTAAGATTTATTTCAAACTCTATCATTTAATTCTCAAACAAAAACATTGCTCTTTGAATTCACTCAATCAGCATACAGTAAAAGTATTGCATTCTACAGAAGGCATGTAGAAAAAATAAAATGTGATTTCTTTATTGTCACGACGATGTCAAGATGATTATGATAATCTACCATAAAAGAAGCAAAATGTAAGCCAGAGTTGCCGACAGATGTTTGTAAGAAGTTTGGGAAATGCAAAGAAGTCAGTGGATTCCGGTAGCTGGTACCCTTAAAGATTTCAGGGAGAAAAGAATAAAAGAAGATTCAAAGGTAATTGGTTACTGGAGAAAGAAGGAAATGACTTCAATTCTCCTTGTGTCTTACCTCCTAGCTACAACAGGAGGAAGAGTAAACAGGAGTTCAGTATGAGTTGCATCAAGGACAGAAAGTCAATGAATGTTTGGCTTGCTCTATGTGAATAGAAAGACATGGAAGAGTTTCTTTGGACATTGCCTATTCTTTAATTCAAACTGATAAACAAATGGGAATACTGTTTCATGAGTAGTACAAGAAAAGTATAAAGAGGTAAAAGACAAACTTTGTGTGAATAAAGAGTTCTGAGAAGCGCACTATATCTCCAGGTAGACAAATCCAGTGTGTGCTGTTCCAGTCATTTTGGTTCTTGAAAAAATAACTAGATCTGAAGATCAACACTTGAGACTCATCACGTTGAAATAACCTAGGAAGAGAATGTAGGGTAAAATGGGAAAAGCGAAGTGCAATCTCTTGATAAATAACAGCTTAGAGAAAATAGTGAGTAAAATTCAAACAGTTGGGAGGACTGCCAGAGATAAGTTCTGTTCCCCATCCCAGGTGAGAGAGATGTCAAAACAGACAGGAATTGCTGCTAGAGGGCCAAGTACAAGAGGACAGACACGCAGAAAAGACCACCCATCGCTGGCTGTCCATCCTCATGAATAAACTACGGTGGAGGCTGCTTAATGAGCGATGGGAAGTGAGAAAGTGCATGCAGGGCATACAAAACTGTGCATGAAGAATTTTCACAGAGATGAAAAAGGGCAGATGAAGAGAACTAAGGGCAGGTAGCTAGGAAAAGGGTAAAACTTACATTTCACACGAAAGAGTTCTTAAAGAAGAAACAAAACAAAGCAAAACAAACAAAATCCTACCACAGCAGGGGTCTGAGTTTACATCCATGCCCCATGTGCTACCACGAGCCACAAGGATACCCAGTGTCTCTGTCACCACCCTTGGCCATGTGTGTGTCCAAGGGCCATGCTGCTGCCACCACCATGCTGATCTGAGTGGCTTGTGTTGCCACCCAGGGCCATGATGACATTTGGGCCTGAGCTGCTGCCTAGGGCCACATCTGGGTCCATGGCCCTCCTGCAGCCAGATCTGAGTTTATGCCTGTGACTCTTGTTACCACCAAGGACTGTGCCAAAGCCTGGAGTCTGAACAACCATCTAAGACTATGTTGGTGTCCGAGGGCCATACTGCCAATGGGGCCATACTAATCTGGGTAACTTGCATTGCCACTGGGGCCATGGTGATGCCTATGGCCGAGTTGCCACCAAGAGCCATGTCTGGGTTTGTTTTCCCATTGCAATTGTTGTCTGTGATGATGTTCATGTCCTGTGTTATTATGGGGGCTGATAGGAACCATGGCTGTTGAAATCCAAGGGTCATACTGAGTCGTCTCTGTCTTTCACTGGTCTTGAGGTAGCTGGCCCTGCCTTAACACTGAGCAGTGCATCAGAATTACCCCATCACCCCTACTCAGGAGAGATGGTCCCAACCCTCACAAAGGCATGGAAAAGCTGGCTTTAATGGCATGTGCCTAGGAGAGCTGGCTTTGCTCTTTGCCTGAGGTGGGTGGTCCCATTGGCCCAGACTGATCAGCTCAGCTACTACCAAGACCCATATCCTTGCTCTTGGGTTGGCACACCCTAACATCTACCCCATCTATAAAATTCTGGAGTACTTTGAGGCGACTGGAACTGCTGAATGATAGTTGCAGGATCCTCATGACTGGAAGCAACAGCAAGATATCCACGAGAGAGTTTCTGTGAGGGTCCAGTGATGATGGTGTGCCAGAGGCCAGAGACATTGGCCCAGATCTATGACTGATTGGAACAAAAATTTGCTGGTAGGGTCTCCCATTTCTTCTAGTACAAACAAGAAAGTGTTGGAAAGACAGGAAAGACAAAGGAGCAAGTTGGTTTTTGTTCTGTTTTTGCTTGTTTGTTTTAAATCAAGTTTTGGGAAGTTTTCTTTTAGGGGGTGTGCTACAGGGATGAGGACCAGGTATGCAGGGACTGAAAGGTGAGTGGGATTGTAGTGCATGATGTGAAATTCCAAAAGAATCAATAAAGAATTATGTTATATAAACTCTTTTGAACATGGTCACATGATTTTCTCAAGCAAACCTGTACATTAAAATTAGCATTGTCTTTGAAATACTCTGAAACATTAAAATTTGGCTCAGTTGCTCAAGTGCCTGGGAATACCTTTTCATAAATGTACTCCCGGAGACAGGTGCATTTACGACAGATGAGCGCTTCTCTACTTCCAAGGTGTTTTCTTCTCACATAATTATGATTTCTGGAAATGCCCCAAAGTTATTTTAAGCCATTTGATATAAAGGATGCAATCTGGTGGACATTCTCTGATAAAAATAATTTTGTATAAAAGACTATTAATCGGTGCACTAATAAATTCTAAAAAGATGTTTCATCAAATCTTTGCTGCTAAATCAATGGGAATAAGGTTATGGCCTTTTTTCTTTTGGCTGAATAGTTCAAAAAGCACTCATGTATATACTATTATGTGGTGGACATTGAGTTGTGGGGGTGCTTTGACACTTAGTTCTTATTTGTGCATGCTTTGATCAAATTATTATAAAACATATTGTGTAACAAAGCATATTAACATGGTATGATTCTACTCCTTTCCCCTCTAAAGTCAGTAAAAGGCAAAATTTTACTTATTAAATTAAGTATTCCGATGATTGTACTTGTATCTGTTCCAAAGGATTTGCGCAAACTCCGAATTAATTTGCAATTCTGTATACTAACAAATGAATTCGGCCAAATAGAGGAAGTTTGAAAATCTCATAATGACCTACTAAAGAAGGAAGTCTGGGTTCACTGAACTCAGCCTGGTTTATGTATTTCATTAGATATTTGAAAGCATTACTTTCTTGCGGAAAAGGGACAGGCATTGGCACGCAGAGCTCATCCCCAGCCCTTACTCGTGTCTCATCGTGCCAAACTCCACAGTGTCCCTCAACTGCTCCATCACATCCCCAAGCATGGTCAGGTGGCAAATCCGCATTTTTTTCACAAGCTTCCAGGTGATATTTATGTAGTGTAAAGCTTGTGAATTGCTCTTGTAAAGGCTTAGAAAAAGACTTTATCTGCTAGAAAAAATATGCTTTGGGGTTGATGTGCAGGTGGTCAGGTATGACAGTGAGTCAGGCAGGCAGGACAGTGTACTGCCAAAAATATTGGCTTTGTGCCAAGATGACTTATGTTAGACTCCTTTTCTTTTCTTTCTGGGCCCTATGCTTACGAAAAATAATTTACTTTTTGGATCACCAATTTCCACCCATGTAAAATGATGATTATTGTCCTTACAAATTTGCTGAGTGTATTGAAAAACAAGTATCTTAACTGTCTTCAAAACCAGTCCTATGCGTACCCCAAACTACCCAAGAAGTCCGTAAGAGACAACAGAAAATTGTGGATCCTTGTGGACTGGAGAAGAAAAAAATCCCACTAGGGGAATAGTCATAAAGTAAATTTCAATAATAAATAAATTATACAAACTTTAAAATTTAAACAAAACTCATCTGTTGGTCCCCTGTGACAAATGACATTGCCTCTCCTCTGCCTTGATCTGGTAACGCTGTATGCCTGTTTATAAAACAAGTGCTTTTGATGCTAATACCTATTTTTAATCATCTAGGAGATGGAGGCAGGAGAATCATGAGTTTAAGGACAAACTGAACATCAGAGTGAGAACATACCTTGAAAAGGAAAGGATCAAAAAAGAGCAAACAAACAAAAATAGATTCATGTATTCCACTTTATGGTTGCATTTTTAAAAACTAATCTGTTGGTAGTCCCTTGGTAAAGAAAACTTGTGGTTTTAAGGATCTTGTGTCTTTTTCTTGAATGTTAATAATATATTGTGAAATGTTTGCAATACTTACCTATAGATAGAAGCAACTGTGTGAACAACTAGAGCAGTGGGGTTGAGCCACTGTATTGGATTGTCAGCCTTTTCTTCCAACATTTGCTTTCTGAAGAGACACCATGCATTCAATTACATATCCATCTCTATATATTGTTATAAATGAGATATAACCTTTCCCCTCCTGAAAATTGTCCCTTTTTTTTCCCAGCAAATTGGTAGGGACATCTATTTAAAATTGGTGCAGCCAATAATTTATGATGTCTAATAACTGCTTCCAGATTGTTATACTGTTACCTGTTAACTCTTTTTAGGCATGGTGACGGGAACAGAAATCTAGATTATCATGTTTGGCCGATGCTCTGTATTGTTGTTTTGAGTAATCGTGGAACCTTCCAGAAACACTATACTCAACATTTAAGCACACAAAATTTAGACTGGCAAGTTTACTTGCTTCCCTACCTGGGACATACCTTCTGTGTGACTTAGGGATTCATAAATGTTCTTTATGTGGACAGAGTTGTGCTAATTTCCAGGAAAATACAATCTATAGGCTCTGCTCAGAGCCTCCCAAAAGCACTGCCATTGGTTGTGCCAATTGTGTTGGTGTTTTATGGCTTTGTTTATCTTTAATGACCTGCAGACCTTCTCAACATGAGAGCTTCCAAACCTTGGCTCCCTCACAACTGCTCTATTGATCTGAAATTTGGGCAGCAAGTGAAACCTTTTATTTGTTTGGGGAAATAGTTTTATTCTCTGGCTGCAGACAGTGGGCAGGGGGTTGGGTAAAGACTTCACAGAACTGAGAACAACTTTTCTTTGGTAGGACTCCTGAGGGCCCAAGACCTGATCTATGGTGCTAGGGAGAGAATTCAGATTTGCATTGTGTTTATAGTCTCTCTCTCTCTCTCTCTCTCTCTCTCTCTCTCTCTCTCTCTCTCTCTCTCNCTCTTTCCTCTCCCCCCCCCCCCGTGTGTGTGTTGTTTTGTGTTATTTTAGGGCTGGAGACTCACTTCTTGATTTTTTAAATCTCAGCAAAGCTTTAGATTCTTCAAAACCAAAAAAAAAAAAACGAAATGACATTATTAAAGCTGAGTAGGCTAGGCATGCTGTTATCACAAAATGACACAAGATGACCTTTAAAAATGGAGCTTTGTGGACAAGCATTTTCACGACAAGCTGCATATAATATTCATTTTCTGAAAATGTGTATCAATGCTTTCATAAAGGATATAAAAATTTCTAGAAAAATAAAAACCCACAATTCTTTCATTTTCTTTAGATGAATGTTTCCCAAATCTTTTGACTATGAGGCTTCACAGAGTAGAAATTTTAGATAGCTAAGACTGCAGAGGTAATGCTTTCCTATGGAAACTTTCAAAGATATGTTGAGTTGCCTTTACATTAATATATTAATTATTAGCACCATATCTTCTAGGAGCAAATTTTGATCGTGAGGAATGTGTCAATAGATATGTATGTGTTTCTGCAATGTTAGGTAGAATAAACCATTGCAAATATTCATTATCCTCTTTCTGAGTGTGCACTGGTAACACGGCAGATGCCAAGATAGAGATCGTATTTTGAAGCTTCTTCTATGGTTTGGTATGGTTATGTCGTTAGTGTAGAGTGCAGAGAATAGGCATAGTGTATGTGTATGACTTCTAGCCAGTGCTGCTTGTGTAGAGCAAATGATGATATGGCCCTAGAGTGGTGTAAAAATGCAATATAGAAGCAGAAATGTCCTGAATTCCATCTACAGGACTGCCATTTGAGAACAGGACCAACACTCTGTACTGCCACCAGCATGAGAAATGAACTTCTTCAACTCAAATGCTTATTGAGGGTTTCCACTCATCTCCTTGGTGCTTTAATGGGTCATGACAAACAATGATCTCTCAGAAGATGCTGGAAAATATTGTGGTCCCTGCTCTCCAGCATCACACCTGCTAGGAAAGCAAGCAGTGAGTGATCTCAGAGAGGACAGCCGACAAGTGAAGTAACTCCCTTCACCACATTCCCTCTCAGTGTTTCTAAGTGACAAAAAACATCTCTGTGAGAGGTAATCAACGCAACCCCAGAGTCTGACTTTGTCAATAGTACTTATTTTTTTATTTTTTCCACATGATGAAAATTAGTATTGCTTCAGTTCATACAATCATTCTTAGAATTAAATGAGAACACACACATATACATTCAAACATATGTATATTATTGTTTTTTATCATAAATACTTCATTTGATCCTCTTCTACGTGTGTATAATAATTCTATTTCATCATCTTCACTGTTGGGCATTGCTATGCGACCATCTAAGAAGTTTTCAGAGACAGTGCATATGAGAAAGTATGGAGATGGTTCTCCTCTGCCTAGGCCCCGAGAGGACGACATGTGAGAGTTCCAGATGACTGACACTTGGTGTACAGCAGAAATGCAAAGGGACCCATCGTGATTCTCAGTGATGGAAGTGTAATATACCCCTGCCACATCAAATGAGTGACAGACACAGAATTGGAGTTCGCTTAACATGTGGACACCATTCAAGGGGACAGTCACAAAATGGCCTACCATCACTACAACAGCCAGAACCTTCTACTATGGGCTAGAAAGACGGTAGCCTGTGATACGAAGTTCCAAAGTCTTTATAAACCTGTTGCCTGAATGAATTTGAATGACACAAAAGATAGTCACGAATTTGGACTTCACAGAGAAGGGACTGGAAACCTGTGTCTCAGAGTTCGATTCCTCTACATTTGAAAATGTGCAACAGGAAGGTATGCAAAGTGAAGCATGGATTCGTCTGCAAGCAGGAATTACAGGGCATACAGAGTTCAGACTTGAAGATATCTCCTGGATTAGAGAAACAACTACTTCGCAATCTCAAGGGCAAAAGATAAAGGCGTGGAAAATTTTGAGGAACAAAGGCCTCTTTTAAAAAGCCCATCCAAGGAAGAACAAGTCAATTCTATGGTTTTCATCCCCATGTTAAAATCTATTAATTAATTTCAGAGCAAAGCCCCAATTACAATAGTAGCAATCAGCAATTCCTTCTAATGGAGCAATATTGATTAGAAAAAGGTTTATAAGTCAATATGTGTTTAATGAGAGTGAAACATGGGGTGGATGAGTCGAAAAAGCAAGAAAATATATGCAAGTATTATGAATGGGTTGAAAACAAATTAATTTTGAATATTTACATTTACATTGAGAAATTCATTTAAACAAATATTCATCATTCTAGAGTAAAAGAGAACTTTGCTATATAATGATCACTGCCTGTTCATATGAAGAGATGGTAGACCATTCTCATGTGTGTGTGTCCACACGTGTGTGTGTGAAATTGGTACCTGTATGTGAAAGCCAAGGGAAAAAGCAAGTGCCGTCTTTTAGGCTCTAATTCTTTTTTTGAGATACTCTTTCTACAACTAGGTCAGTAGGCCACTAGGGTAGGTGTTCCACCCTGTGAGCTTTATGGATCAGGCTGTCTTTATTGCCCCAGCGCTTGGATTCCAAACATATGTCACCATGCTGGCCTTCTAAAAATATGGGTTCCAGGAATGAGCTGAGGCCTTTGTGCCTGCAAAACAAGCACTTAACTGAGTGATTTGTTTCCCAAGCTCAACTTTCCAGCTTCCATATCACAGTCATCAGCTTCTCTTCCAACGTGTGATGTATAAGGAGAATGAGGAGGCAAACAAAGCCAGAAGGAAGAGCTGTAGAGAAAGCTGACAACTAGGCTTCCTGTCCTTTAAACCTGCTGCTTTGCCTGGATGAGATACTTAAATCCAACACAAGATTTGTTGATTTCAGGTAGCATGCTGCTTAATTATAAAGAGTGCTAGCAAATTTTATATTTTTCCTATATTTAGACTCATAGTAAGATAATACAGAAGTGCTACCTTTGCTCTGAATGAGTTTCTGTGATCTTTCTTAGCATATAAAGTGGAAGTGAACTGGATCATGTTTGAGTGGAGAACTGGCTCATCACTTGCCATGCCTCTTGCTTTTTCCTGATGGGAAGTAATGGTAACACAAAGGTAGAGCTAAGCTCCCCTCTCATCTTTTCATAAGGATAGCTTCCAAGTCTGTCATGTGCATGAAGACTGAAATAAAAATAAAATATTGTAGTTTTAAGGCAGTTGGGACATGGGTATTGCTGCTGCAATACAGGTTAGCCAATGTAACTGCTACAGAAAGTCAAGAAAGATTTGTAAAGGTGTTTATGCAATATTAGGTTAAGACACTGGAAAAATGCATGTGCTGTACTGGGCAGTATTTTCCTAACCATAGTTTGTAACTAACTTATTGGTGAGCCACAAAGCAGTTTAATGGGCTTTGGACTCATTTTTTCTATAAAAGATTAAAAATATCATATAATAAAATTTTGTGTGTTTGCATGGGTGTGTGTAACAGAAAAGGGAAGAGAGATTAGCATCAAATATATTTCTTAATATGAGTCACTATCAGATTTTTGGAAGCCACTGGCCTAATTAGAGCACCGCATGGATGAATCTTCCTGTAAGTAGTCGTTTTCAAAGGATTTGTGGCATGGTGATAGCAAAAGGTCATGTTCTCAAATTTTTCTGTTCAAACATTTGTTCTTAGAGTGTAGTGAAGAATTTTATCAATTTTTAATTGAGTTGAGATGCAATTGATAACCAATACTGGCAATGTATGGAAAACTATGTCAAATAGCAACTTTGGAGGATGACAGAATTAGCAAATACCATGTAGATTTTAAAAATCAGAATAAAGTTAGTCACATCCACAAGTTTGACGTTGTGACAGAAACTATTACAAAATGATAATATGGTATATCTTTGAAGACTTAAGAAGGGGAAAGATGAGATTTTTTTTGTCATTCAGTCATGCCAGATGGATACATTATCTTTAACAGTATTCTTAGATATTGGTTTGGAGTTATGTGAAAGACAATGCCAAGATTTCAAAAATTCTTTTGACAGAAACTCTTATACTGATAAAATGAAAATATATGGTTTAGTTACTTATTACTAGTTAGTTTTAATAATGACCGTTTCTGAAAGATGTTGTTAACCCGTTAACCTAGAGAAGACCCAATATCTTTCACATATCTTTCTTACTCAAATGCATGTTTATTGTTTTTAGTGGACAGCTGTATTATTCAGGATGACATAAAATTGAGGGAGATTAGAAAACAAAAGTGGGTTGGTGGCTCAAAGTTAAGAATGCCTTAGAAGAATAAAATTCAGAGTCAACCATAAAATTTGCAATTCAATAAATAGAATGTCAGTACCTAAGATCTATAGACACAAATGAACTCAAAGTAGATTCCTATAGACACATAGAGCTACCTATGTTTTTGATAATAAAAAGTGAGCAGAGAAAACTCCTTTTATATAATTTTTGGAAAAAGAAAGCAATTCTGTCATGAAACTCCCTTTATTGTATCAGATTAATGAAGGGAAATTTTAAATAATAAAAATTTAAATATTTGCCCTGCACCAAAAATCTGATAACCTATACTACTTAAGATGAAAAATACAGCAAGAATCCGTTCTAGATTCTATTCTATATTTCTATCAGATAAATCCATGTCAAAACTATCATAATATGTGGTGTGTTTTGGAATTGAGGCAATAAGAAAACAGTATGGTTTCAAATTTGGAATAACATTCATGATAAAAAACAACCCTGACCTGCAAGTTTGGTTGAGAGACAATAACAGATTAGTGTTTGTAGAATATTTGGATTTATACAGTGTATAAGAAACGGAAAAACCTTATTAATAATATTGGACCTGGAAAACAGAAGTAAATGAACAGAACCAAGACCACAAAAATGCTTTTAAAATATTTTAACCTTTGTCTTTGGAGAAGAGAATTTTCTCACGGTGTCTGAGTCAAGAGAACACATTAATGGTTAATAAATATCAATCTCAATATGAATGGTAATTGTCTAATAATTGTGACTATCTGAGTAATAACTGTTAGGGTCCCTCACTGGGTAAATATATCTTTACACTATAGTTGTTTATAGCAGGATACATTGTGATACATCAACGATTTTGTAGAATTTGTGTATATATAATTGAATTTATACTGCAAAAGATTAAAAATTTCAGGTTTGGGATATAAGATTTCACAATAATCTCCCACCTACATTCATACAGGCAAACTGTTACAAAATACAATTGGTTAACACATGTACAAATAAAGATATGGAAACAGGAAAATGAAGACTCATGGAATATATATGTGTGTGTGTGTATGAATTTGTAAATAGTACTCATATCTCTATCTGCCCCACTGGAGTTCACTGACTTTGCTGCTTGGTTGACTTGTGAGGACCTCAATACAAGTCTTAGAAATAATATACTTTAGGATTTGTCAAGGGCTTGTGATCTGGGACATGCTTTAAGTAGGTGGGGCTAAATTCTAGATTGAATGGTGAGAAGAAACCGGCAATTCTATGATCGCCATCCTGATGATTCCTCTCTAGAGGTGAAAAGAATGAAATGAGACTGAAAAGTTTTGTAGTGAAGCAGCCACTCTCATAGCCAGGAGATAACAATGTTTTGTTTATTCCTATAGAAGAGACTCTGCATTCATTTTGCCTGTGCTCACTGTCTCTTGTCTGTTTGGAGAGACTATCTCACTGTGTAGCCTAGGATGACCTTGAGAATTTCCTGGCCCAGTCTACCGCAGTCTGGGATTGCAGATGTGCACTGCCACATCAGGAAGGGTTTTGTTTTGTTTTGTTTTGTTTTTCCCTTTCTTGATTTAGACAATTACAGAATGGTACGATATTGGTACTTTGTAGAATCGTTTTTTCATATAGTATATTCTGATTATGACTTTCCTCTCTAAATTCCCCCTAGCTCCTCTCCTACTTCCATACCCATCCAAATCCACATTCTTTCTCTCTTTCATTAGAATACAAACACACATCTAAAAATCATAACATAAAATGAAATAAGATAAAATAATAACTGTTGTAATATGAGCGGCTGGGGTGCTGGGGACGCAGCCCCGCCGCTCCTATCACTACAAATAACAGTATTAACTGTGTGTAACTGGAGATGTCTCTCCTACCCACCAGTTCCCAAATAACTCTGAGGCTTAATATTAATTACAAACTGTTTGGCCTATTAGCTTAGGCTTATTATTAACTAGCTCTTACAATTAAATTAACCCATTTCTCTTACTCTATATTTTACCACGAAGTTCATTTGTTTTTACCCCACATCTTGCTCTCTGGAAGTTGCTGACCTCTCCCCTGACCCAGCCTTCTTTCTTGCTGTATTCAGTTTAGCTTTCTTGCCTAGCTATATTTTGCCCATAGGTCAAAGCAGCTTCTTTATTAACCAACGGTGGCAAAATATATTCACAGCTAACAGAGGGCCATCCCACATCAGCTGTGAGTTTCAGGATATGACTTTCCCTAATTCCTGTGCATTTTGCCATAGTATCTCCTTCCTTGGTCCAGTTAATCCAACATGCCTTGTTTTCAAATTCTCCAGTAAAAATGTCTTGAGCAGAGACAATGTTTTATTTCTCTGTATATTCCAGAAAAGAGCCTTATGTCTTAGAGTGGATATTCATAACATCATTGCATAGTATCTGTGCTACATGAGAAATATTTTTTTATGTGGAAATGGTTTGATAGCAATGATCACATAGATCTAAACTAACTTCTATTACTGAATGAAGAAGAAATTCACTAAGGTGGAGCTGAGACAAATTTCACAGTCTGAAATGTTTCTTATGTGTCAAATGTTTTGTGAAAAACAGACATTAGGCAAGGCTCAAAACTATTTGAGTCTTGAATCAAATCCAATTTTTTTTTCTCAGACACACCTGCCAAAGCATGAATGAAGTCAGTCTAGAGGATATTGAAAATGTTAACACACAGACTTGTGTAGGCAAAGTAATCAGACTCGTGTGTCTAGCTGGCATATACAAGTCTTGTCTGGTAACTGTGTCTATATCCTTCCGGGGAGAATCCTCTCCAGTGCACTGTCTGAATTGCCGGACTCTATTTCTTATTGCACCATTGCACCCTCAACAGACCCATAGCAAGGCAGCTGTGGGAGGACTTTCAAATGCTATACTCAACATTTATCCCTCCTGTTTTGAAACCTCTTTTGCGTTGTTTTCCTAGTCTTTGGAAGTCCAGTCAAATGGTAAGTGAAAGGCACAGCTGTGCCTATTGATTGGCATCAGTAGGATGTCCTCATTGTTGACATGGGAAAGTCCTCTGGGTTGCTGGCGTTCCCTTCCCTCATTGTTAGCTCATTTGGTTACTACCTGCTGCTAAGGAGCTCAAGTTTGGGCTCTAATCCATTTTTAAGCTAGAAAACATTGTTGAGAGCTTAAGAACCGTGGTATAATATCAAAGGCTTTAAGGGGCCAAATTTTTAACATCTGTTGGAGACCAGAATGAGGAGTGAGAGAGCCTATGCTTAGCTCAAATAAACCACTACTTTGGAAAATTCCACATAGAATATTCTGGCTAAGGGTAGCCAAGGGCCTTGAGAACAATGAACTGAATGGAGAAACAAGAATGACAAAGAAATGAGGCCACCTCTGGACTCACAATACATACGGGAAGGCCGGAGAGAAACACTAACTTTTGTTTAACTCTATTTCAGGATATTTTTTGTTGTTGTTTTTCTAGACAGGGCTTCTCTGTAGCTTTGGAACCTGTCCTGGAAGTAGCTCTTCTAGACCAAGCTAACCTCGAACTCACAGAAATCCGCCTGCCTCTGCCTCCCAAGTGCTGGGATTAAAGGCATGCGCCACAACTGCCTGACTGTTTCAGGATTTTTGAACATGCTACATGGGCAAATTTGTTGTGGCAAGTTGTTGGGGAAAAAAATCAGTCCTTTCTGTTTTATGTGTTTATATATAAATATTATTTATATATAAATATTATATATAATTATATATTATATATATTATAATATAATATATATAAATATTATTTATATATAAACACATATATGTGAGATTATAATTATGTCATTTACCCCTTTTCTTTCTCTAAACCCTCCCACACAACCCATTTTCAAATTTATGGCCCCGTTTCTTTAATTGTGGTCACATGCTCCACCCAAAGAGACCCCTTGTACTATACAGCCTGCTCAGACCATCTAGTTTTACTCATCTATGTGTTTTCAGATCTGAAGATTTGGTGCTGGGTAACCAGTTGGTGTGCCCTTTCTCAGGAAAGACTATTTCTCTTGCCGTCAGCATTCCTTACTTGCTTGCAGTTCTTTGTCTAGGGTTGAGACCTCCTGGGGTTTCCCCTCTTAATATTAACATGATCTTAAAGCCTGTTCAGCAAGAGAGACATCCTCCCTGGTACTGAAACCTAGCTGCTATCCAGGGACAGTAAAGTCATGGGTCTTATAGAGAAACCTACAACCTCTGCTTTGCTAAACAAGCATAATCTTAACTACATTCTAAATGCTACCCTTACATTCACAGATAAGAGCAGTTCTCGTCCCTCATCAAGGAAATTTCTTTTTGCACCAGATAGAGATGGTTACAGAAAACCCAAAGCTATCAAATGCAGAGTTGCGAAGCCCAGGTCTTTCTGTTTTAAAGCTTAGTCTGATCTGCAAAGAAAGAAAAGAAAAGAAAAGAAAAGAAAAGAAAAGAAAAGAAAAGAAAAGAAAAGAAAAGAAAAGAAAAGAAAAGAAAAAAACAGAGTTGTGGCTTTAGATAAGGCTTATTCCAGCTATGAAGAAGTCTTAGATCCTCTGAGTCTGATGGCAACCTCTGAGCAACCCTTCAAGGAGGTGCCAGGTGAGGTACTAAGCCTTAGGCGACAGTGTGCCAGAGAGACAGGAGAATGGTCATGACTTTGACCTATCTTTTGTCTGTCTGATTGCTGACAGTCTTGTGGGAGTTAGTTACAGAGATCTGCATTTCTTAGCCTGCATTGGTTCCTGTCTTGTTTGAGCAGCAGCTCAGTACTGCTGAAGCTTAGGGATGCCTTGAATATTTTATCATATTGTTTTCCATTCAGTCTCCAAACCAGACACAATAAGCTCAACCTTTGTTTGCTTCAGGGTCATCTAGCTTCTTTTGGTGGACCTGCTGCCATTCACCTCAGAAGAGGCGGTGGGGTGTCTGCGTCTCAGACACACCATGGATTCCAGCTGGAAAAGGCTGGACTGGAAAATCTTTCTCACGTTCCGCATTTGTTGATGTGAGTCTGCATACCTGCATTACTGGCCTCACTGAGCAGCCATTTGGTGTGGAAAAGAACTCACCTCAGCTACCTTCTTCCTAGGTCTCTCTTCACAGCTGCTCAGCACCAAAGGAGGAGTCTAATGCTATGCCTTGATGTGGGAGTGTCATATATCAATCTGTTGATTTCATTGGCTGAGCAATAAAGAAACTGCTTGGCTTAGCTTAGAGCATAGATGGGAGGAGGAAACAGAATAGAATTCTGGGCGGAAGAGGAAGTGAGGTCAGACTCTGCTCTGCTCCCGGAGAGACTCGACAGCTCTGCTCTGGAGCAGAGACGCCATGCTTGCCATGCTACACTCTCCCAGGATGGACGAAGGCTAGAATCTTCCTGGTAAGCGCACCTTGGGGTGCTTACACACATCATTAGAAATGGGCTAGTCCAGGTGCGAGAATTAGCCTGTAAGGGCTAGAGTTCATGGGCCAAGCAGTTCTTTAAATGAATACAGTTTGTGTGTTGTTATTTCGGGCATGAGCTAGCCAAAAGGCCGGGGTGTTGGGGACGCAGCCCCGCCGCCGCTTCTTATTTCAACAATGCCTGTTTTTAGTTTCTGTTTTTAAAATCAGTTGCTTATATATAATGAAGGATTTCATTATGAATATATGTATGTAATATATTCTGATGGTATTTGACTACACTACTTTTCTCTCTTGTCTCCATCCTACTCTGGTTGACTTATTCTTCCCCCCCAGTCTGCCTTCTGCTTTCATGACTTTTCTTCGTAGCCCAATGAGCTTCCTTAGGAGCATAGAGTCCTTGTTGGTGGACTACACTACTGAAGAAAATGTTTCTTCCTTCCTCTGCAACAATTAACTGCTTATAGACACTCAGAGAGGGTGGGGCTTCGGTAGGTCCTTCTTCCCCCATGAAAGAATGTTGATGGGCCCAGCCCTGTATAGGTCGTGTTGCTGATAAACACAGCCTCTGTGAGTTTGAGAATGCCATGGTCTTGTGGTATCTAGAAACAATGTTTCACAATGGTATTTCCCTTTCCTTATCTCTTACATTGTTCTTACTATTTTTTTTTCATAAAATGTTCCTTGGGCATTGGAGCTGATGGCATCAATGTCCCATTTATGGATGAGCATCTGACTTTCACGTTGCTTCATTTTTCTTCATCTCAATATGTTCTTTGTCCTAAGGTCACCACTATCGGCACTTTGATATGTTATGTACAGTGGAAGTTGGAAAAAGTTCAATAAAATATTTTCATGTAATCTTTTGCCTATATATCTATGTTCTTCTCACTGGGAAAATGGTTGATATAAAAATGACTATTTGTACTGTTTGATTTTCATGTGAAGATCTGAATAAAAAATCCGTTTACCCTAGAGAGGTCACTGGCAACAGGTGAAGGAACTGATTTCACCCAAGTCTGGAACTAGGATTAAGAACCAGTAAGTTTATTGCAGTTACAAGAACAAGTGTTGCTTGTAAGAACATAGTTGACTCGAAGGCAACTAATTCAGTTACAAGCACATTTCTGGCCTGGGTGAGAGCCCATGAAAGTTACATCACTGGAGTTCTCTTTCCGGCTTATTGTACCTCCCCTTGTGGGAGACTCTTTTGCCCCAGCAGCTATAACTGCTCACATATGTGGGACATACCGATATCTGTGAATCTTGTAAGTTTCCTTTGCTTACTCAGCCTTGCAAATGTCATTTGTCTTCTAAGTTTTGTGACTTTTGTTTATTTCCTGAGTCTTCTGAGCCTCCCTCATTTATTCAGCAGGAAATACTTAATTCGTGGGAAATAGCTATGCAATGGCAGACTACAGTAACAATAGTTTGAAAATAAATTAAAACTTGTTTTTTCTTATAATTGTGAAGTTACTATGTGATCTTCACAACAAAACCATTCAATTATTAAATCACTTACTATGTACTTGGCATCGGGCCTTTTACATAATACTCATCGAATTCTTGTAATGAACTGGAGAGGAATTGATTCCTCCTATTTCTTTTCCCACACAGGAAAGCTGAGGCCTGTAGAATGATGTGACTTTTATGAAGACAACAATTAATAGGTAGGTGGACCTGTAGGCTGCCTTTGCTGGATTCCTAACAACAAAGGTATGTTGTTGATCATTATAGTCTATTGTTATTACGTCTCTCAAAGGTCTTTCAGTTGTTCAGAATTTGTAAAAATACACATATCTGAACTCAGTGCAGTGTAGCATCTTTGCAGATGGTGACCTAGAATTTGTTAATATGTTCATCCATGTTAAGGCAATAATGAGTGTATGGAGGGATCCGTCAGGGGGGTGTGGGAACACTTTTAAGGACATCTGGGGCCCATCAGCATCAAATCATTTAACAGAGTGCAAACAATTTAACACTGAGAGCCTCTCAATTATCTCCTTGCAAATAAATAAAAGATAAAGAATAAATCTTTACCCCGTGAGCAAGTGAAGTACACTTTGATGCTGCCTTCCCTAAACTGGCATTCGTCAATCAGCGAATGCTCAAAAAATGCACACAAACATTAACTTGTCCCTGCCAAAATTTAGATAAAGTTGTCACAACTATTAGTACCAATAGCAACAAGAGTCATGGAGTGTGTGTTGCAGGTGGCTTACAAATGGGCTTATTCAAGCAATTGTTCTGTTGATATTCATTGCAGACATTTGGCTCCTTTCTGTGGGTCTCCTACTTCTCTTTTTTCGTGGACATGCTTACAATGTTAAAGAACTAGGATCTGGAAACTAAATACATGGTGTCTGTGTGTGTGTGTGTGTGTGTGTGTGTGTGTGTGTTTCTTTTCTCCACAGTCACCCCAGATAATGGAAACAATATTCCCCCCATTCTCACAAGGATATCCATGAAAACAAAAGGAAAGATTATGAGTTTAATGCCAATCACCAGCAAGCACTATTTACCTCTCTTCAGCTGCTTGCTTCTTCTGCAAATGTTATAATCGCCATTGCTTCCTTTCTCTCTAGTATTTAGGACGCACAAATAAGTTAACTGACATAAAAATCATTGATCCAAGAAATCACAGGCCATGGCACGTTATTTCTTGCACAGTCATACAGGCGAACTTTGTTATAGGAAATACACACATTTTGAGCTCCAGTTGCTACCATATTGGTATTGCTCATTTTCTTCACTTTTTCTTTATCTTCCTTCATGCTTTATTTCCCTCTGCTTCATCTACCCTATTGCTGTTTCTCTCCCCATTCCCTGTACCTCAGTGTGAGTATTTGAAAAAGTTCTTTGGTCTAATGAAATCTTTTATCTCCAGGCAAATATCTCCTGTTAAATAAAGAAAAAAACAAAACAAAACATACCGCCCCTGAAACCACAAACCTACACCACTGGAAGTATGATTTTTTTTCTTAAAGAAAGCATTTTGGTGTTTTGATCATTCTAGGTTTAATAGTGATGATGCTTCAGTCTTGCTAAGTCCTGGGCATCTAGAAATCAATCCATGTCTCCTCCATCACCCAATTTGATGAGACTTGACTGTATGACTCATGCTGTAATAGTTGTTGATGCATTGTAATTGCATTCATTTCTGCGGCTTCTGTGTATTACCTCCATCTTCAGTCATTAGTTAATTAATTTTAGTCTTCTCTCTTAACATGACCAAAAGTTGCCATTTTTATTTATTTTTTCAAAAGTAAAAACCCAACTCTTGGTTTTGGTGGTTGTTACTATCTTTCTGCCTCTTTGTTTTGTTTATTTCTACTCTAATATCCCCTTTCATTCTGGGCTCAGTTTATTATTCTTTTTCAGGTTCCATAAAGTTCAAAGTTTTAGTGAGATGTAAATCAAAACACAGTGATGTGTCACTGAACAACTGATGGAAGAGCTAAGCTAGTAATATATAAGAAGACAAAAGAGAGATGCTGGGGTAATTAGGTAGAAATTGAACACGTGTACCATTGACAGAATGTAAGACAGAATGCAAACAGCATGGGGAAGTCTCAAAAAATTAAAAATGATTGGGTTGGGGAGCTATCTCAGTGATGGAAGGAAGTGTTTGTTGTGTAAGCATGAGAACCAGAATACAGATCCCCATCCCTCATATATAAATGCCCAGGTCCATGTGCCTGTATCTTCAACACTTGAAATACAGAGGTAAGATGTCTCCTTAAGCTCACTGGCTCATATCTGCCTATCCCTTTGACCACCACCTCAACATTCTTACCTGCTTTATTGCCTCAAGTGTCCTTTGCACTCCCACATCCTCCCTCTTCACCAATTATTACTTTCTCTTGATCTCCTTTCTAGAGTTTTGGACTTTACTCACACTTAATCCCTGTTCACATATATACAAGTGTACATTATAAACTGGCATCCACTTGTGAGAACACACAGTTTTTGTCTTTCTGATATGGGGTCACTGTCCTGGTTAGTTGGGAATTTGACATAAATTTGGACATATCAGGGAAGAAAGAACCTCAGTTGAGACATTGGCTCCATTAGATTGACCTTTGGCTATGTCCATGAGACATTTTCTTGATTGTTAATTTATGTAGGAGTGTGCAGTCTGCTGTAGAGGGTGTCATCATAGGTAGTGAGCATAGGTTGTGTGAGAAAGGTAGCTGAACAAGCCAGAGGGATCAAGACAGGAAACAGCATTCTTCTGTGATTTCTGTATCCAAGTTTTTGTATCCAAGGTTCTACCTTGAATTCCTGCCTTGGCTTCTTGGGATGATGGACTGTAACCTATACACCAAATAAACACTTTCCTTTGTAACTTGACTTTGTCCAGTGATTTATCAGATCAAAAACAAAAACAAACAAAACCTAGGGTAATTATCTCTTTTAATGTTATACTTTCCAAATGCTATCCATTTTCTATAAATGTCATTATTTTATTTATAGCTGAATAATATTCTATTATGTTTATGAACCATGTTCTCATTATACATTCTTGTGTGGATGGAACACGAGATTGGTTCTTATTCATTGCTATCATGAATAGCAGCAATAAACATGGATGTATAAGTATCTTTATAGCGGGATATGGGATCCTTTGAGTATCTGACCAGAAGTGGTGTACCTGAGTCATATGGCAGCGCTATTTCTAATCTTGTGAGGAGCCCCATCAGTGACTTCTATAATAAATGCATGTTAATTTGCATTTTCACTATCAGTGAAGAAGAGTCTACTTTTTCCACATCTCTGGCATTTATTTTTCTCAGCATCAACTCAAGGATATCTGTCTTCTATTTAAGTAATACTATCAACTTTATTGTTGCTCACAATGTTACTGCATTAGTCATTGGAAAATCTTTCCTTTGGCCAGCTGCCTCTCTTTGATATATACCTACTATCATTTGGTTTACTTGTTGGTTGACTGGTTGGTTGTTTCAAGAACAGTTTCTTAATTTGTGTCTTTAGAATATGCTGTTGCTGAGTATTTTATACATATCTGGCATCAGCCCTCGAATCAGCCTATTTTCGGGGGCAGACGTTCCAACTCTATTTCTTGGATAAATACTACTTTGGGAATAGCATTGCTTGCAGGCCTTTATAGTTGCAATGGTGAGGAGATATAATTTTTATTACAAGCCGAATGTATAGACATACCTATAAGTCTCGATCTACCAAAGTATATGTATAAGCTAAATATGAATTTATATATATTGACACACATAAGTCTTATCAATTACCACATGAATCATCCACTTTCACATAACACTATTCCCTTTCCCATGTAGTACAATGTTATTAATCTATATTTCACTACTATAATGAAATATTCAAGAAGAGGGGAAATCAAAGAGGCCTGTTCTTTTCTGAGGAGAAATAAAGCAGCGGTGGATCTGGGGGAGAGGGGAAATGGGGAGGGAACTGGGATGAGTGGAGGGAGGGTAGACTGCAATTGGTATGTATTGTACGGAAGAAGACTAAAGAAAAAGAAAAGAAAAGAAGATGAGGCAAATAAATAAAAAGAAAGAGAAAAAAGTAAAAAATGCTTGTGCATTCCTAGTGTTAGAGATCCAGAGCAAGGTCCGGGTATTGGGTAAGCTGTGGTTGGTACTCATGACAGAAGACAATGGGCATTACACAGTGGCACAAAACTAGAAGGGATAAATAAAATCAGCAGAAAAAAAAAACCTGGAGAAGCTGAGTTCTCATAATACCTTCTGAGGGCACAGAACTACCCAACTCTACCTCTGAAAGACCCCACCCTCTCCCATCACATTGTCCCATCAGGAATTAAGTTCCCCTTATATAATTTTGGTTTTCCAAATAATCCATAGTGAACAATGTCATATACAAGTCCCCCTTAAATGCTGGAAGGTATCAGTTCTGTATTTTGGGTGGCCTCAGAATCTCGGGCTGACCAGCTTGGCTACAATCGAGGCCCACAACATGGCCTTGGGCTGACCCACCCTAGCATCTACCTGATCTATGACCTGCTGGAGCTGGTTAAGGGACTGGCCCTGTGAAATAACACCCTCAAGCTCTCTGAGAAGGTGACAGTCAGGATAGATATCCCAGAGGAGTTACGGTGTTGATCCAGTGATGATAGTGTACCAGAAACCAGAGGCCTTCAACCAGATGAGAGACTTATTGCAACGAACAATTGCCAGTAAAACTGATAGGTCAAAAAGGTATACTGTATGGCGCACTGAAGCCTCCATTGCCACCAGGACCAATGAAGAGGTGTTAGAGAAGCAGGGGGGGGGGGGGAAGCAGAGATTTTTCTGCCATTGTAGTTTCTGTTTGTTTTGGTTTTGAGTGTTTTCTTCTGTTTGATTTTATTTCTGTTTTTGCTTTTGTTCACTTGCTTGCTTAATCTGATTTGTTTCCTTTTGTGGGGGTGGGGACATGCCAGGGATAAGGCGGGAGGTGGGGATATGGGGGCATGGAGGGACAGGGGGTGAGCAGATTAGGGTGCATCATGTGGGACTCCTAAAGAGCCAATAAAGAAGTGGAAAACAAAGGTTTTCATGACAGGACTTTCAAGTGCACCTGCATTGATTGTTATAACCAACAACGCTTAAGATGCACGAGAAGTTTTTTGAACTTGAAAACTTGTCTCGACTTTCCAGATTGTCCCAAAGTGAGGAAGAAATGATCTCTAGCCAGTGGCTGTGTGGATGTAGGAGTCCTTCACAGGGAAAAGCTGATCAGTCTCCAGGGTACTAGTATGTACAGCTCTACTGGAAAATCAAGTTAGCAAACGATTGCCCCAGAAGTTTAGAAGGTAATAGAGATATTTGTTCCACTCCATGTAGGAGGAGAGAACATGGTATACACATTTTATACATTCTTTGTATAATTATTTTTGAAAATGCAGTGCAAGAAATCCCCCAGTAGCTGATAATGGCTTAAGATAAAATGTTCTTTGTAAAGCAATTTCTACTATTTTCCATCTACACAAATTTAATGTATTCAGTAGTTTCAAACAGCTGTATATTCACTTATATGCAGAATTGTATTTATAGCATTTTCTTCCTACAGAAAAGTGATTCTATGAATCAGAAACTAAAAATCTATGGTGGGGAAGAGACAGAAATCTTTAATAAATGAATAAAAAACTATTTGGAATTAAAAAAAAGAAAAATAATTATGCCTTCTGGAAGAAAAAAAGAAAACAAATGTAATATCTTGTATGGAAATAATGTGGAACAGTAAGTCAATTGAGTTATTTGCTTGATCAACTTATTATTGAGAATCACCAAGTTATTTCAGGATAATGACTGGTTAATTTACTTCAAACCTATGTCCAGATCACTCCAGTGGATATATTCCTTTGCCTTAGCTCTTCCTAGTCAACAAAATGACAGGTGACATCACTTATGAAACCTGATACCTGACTCTCTCCTGATTTGACTCCCAGCCTTCTCTGGGTTTCTGTAACATCTTATCTTACCTCTCCTATAGTCTCTGTAATATTAAGAATTATCATGTATGGAATCCCAGATGAATGACAGGGAGAACTCTAGACATATGTTATTCTAAATAACCTTCAGCAAATCTATGGAACCATTTTGATGGTACTGATGTTTTTTTGTCTTGTTTGTTTAACAAATGAAGATATTGAGACTCAGAAAGTTAATTAGTTTGCCCCGAGTGAGTTACTTAATATGTAACAACGACAGAAAAGATACAGCTAGAGAGACAAGAGGGTATCCCCGCACAGGGTTTGGTGTCAGAACAAAGAAAAGAAAATTACAAAGAGGAAGGGATGGCAGGAATATCAAGGGAGAAAAACCAGGATGAAGAGAACAAAAATCAGCATGCTATAATTTCAGTCTTCTCAGAGTGGCTGAATTTAAATTGCATTATTTAAAAGTTTATATAAGGAAAGAGTCCAATGTAGATCAGTTTTGTTTACATCTCATAGGTTTTTCTCCACTACAAATAATACGACATATAGGCACTTTCATAAGTTCATAAAAACAGCTGATTAGCACCTCCAGTCTCAATCAGAAAAGTATCTGAATTTTGAAATGTTCTATTATTAAGACCATCATCAATGCGGATCTTACTTTTAAAAAACAGTCTGGATTCATGGTGACAAAGAACCCCAATACATATTTTATGTCAATTTCAAGGAAGCTGTCCTATTTATTGGTAATTTGATATTTATTCATATTTATTTTATGACAAAATGCCTTTTGTGTCTTTGAGCAGAATGTGACTATTAATTTCACAGCCCTAGGTGACAGAGCAAAAGGATGGCTCTTCTTGCCAGACAACTCAGCATTATTTCTTGATTTCCTCCTGTTTGAAAGGCTCTACTTTCACAACCGTTCTGTTGCTATGCTATGCTGCGAGTTATGGGGAAAAAGATGTTAGTGTGTTATATAAGTGCCTATCTCGTGGCATTGAATAAACAGAAAAATGTTCATTATTTTATAAACAAGCAAAGTGAACCAATAGTTTCTAAATATAAAAATATAGTCGTGATCCAATGCTTCTTATGCTGATAACATAAACTACGTGAGTAGTCCTTAGAATCTGGAAGATCTATACAGATGAAAGTTATAATAATCTTTCTTGCTAAACCAGTTCTTAGAGTCAGTTGAGTAACATTTAATCAATGGAGTGGGTACTGATATTTCTTTTCAATTTGCAGAAGAAACAACAGAGGCAAGAATAAATTAATCTTTCCCTGAATTTATATAGAACCAGTATTTTTTATCCTTGTTAAAGAAAGGCTTTATTATTCTTTCTTTTTTTTAGTTTTTCTATTTTTATTGATTTTATTGAGCTATACAGTTTTTTTTTTTCTGCTCCCTCTCTTCCACTCCCCTCCCCTTCAACCCTCTCCCATGGTCCTGATGCTCCCAATTTACTCAGGAGATCTTGTTTTTTTCTACTTCCCATGTAGACTAGATTCATGCATGTCTCTCTTAGGGTCTTTATTGTTGTCTAGGTTTTCTGAGACTATGAATTTTAGGCTGGTTTTCTTTGCTTTATGTCTAAAAGCCAGTTATGATACATATCATATTTGTCTTTCTGGGTCTGGGTTACCTCATTCAATATGACATTTTCCTGATCTATCCATTTGTCTGCAATTTTCAAAATGTTATCTTTTTCTGCTGTATAGTACTCCGTTGTATAAATGTACCATATCTTCTTTATCCATTATATGATTTAGGGGCATTTAGGTTGTTTCCAGGTTCTGGATATAACAAAAAATGTTGCTGTGAACATAGTTGAGCACATGTCTTTGTGGTATGATTGAGCATTCTTTGAGTATATACTCAAAAGTGGTATTGTTGGATCTTGAAGGAGGTTGTTTCCTAATTTTCTGAGAAACTGACACACTAATTTCCAAAGCAGTTGTACCAGTTTTCACTCGCAACAACAATACAGGAGTGTTCTTTTTACCCCACATCCTCTCCAGCATAAGTTGTCATTAGTTGTTTTTGATCTTGACCATTCTTACAGGCGTAAGATGGAATCTCAGAGTTGTTTGGATTTGCCTTTCTCTGATGGCTGAACATTTCCTTAAATGTCTTTCAGCCATTTTAGATTCCTCTGTTGAGAGTTCTCTGTGGGTAGAGACTGCTTGTTCATTTCCCATCTGCCCAGACCCCAAAAAAATTACACAGAAACTATATTAATTACAACTCAGTTTGGCCTATTAGCTCAAGTTTCTTATTAACTAACTCTTCCATCTTAAGTCAACTATTTCTATTACTTTATATTTTACCACGAGGCTGCTACATGGTGTTTCCTTGACCCTGCCTACTCTTTCTATCTCTGTTCTGATTTCCTGCCTGGCTTTACTCTGCTAAACTATTGGCCCTAACAGTTTTTTTTCACCAACCAACAAAAACAACACATATACAGAAGGACATCCATTATCACCTCCCTTTTTCTGTCTAAATGAAAAAGAAGGTTTTAGCCCTAACATGGTAAAATTACATATGCAATTCAGTTACAATAGTCCATTTACATTTGACAAATTAAAAATACTCTATCCTCTATCCTATATTTGTGAGTCTAAAGTTTTATATATTGTTTATCTTTTATCATAACTAAGGAAAACTGTAACTATAACTATCTGTCTTCAACTCTTCATAGACCCAGAAGGATATAATATTACTTAAGGAAACATTGCAAGCATTGTAAGTAACTTCCAAAACTCTAGAATTGACAGACACATCTCACTGCCTGGACAGTTACCCAAGGTTCTTCCATAACATTGGGACTTGGGTCTTCAACCAACAGGCCCATAATTTCTGGCAGAGTTTTCCATGAAGCTGGAAATTTGAAACACTGTTTAACCTGTATTGGCAGAATTAATCATTTGCTTTCTTCTGTGTCCTGCAAAATGTCTGGCAGTTTCTTTCAAGAAGCAGGAACCCTAAAGGACAGTCTCACCACTTTTGACAAGTTCAGCAGTCTTTTTTTTCTGTGGGTCTTTCATGTCTAGTTAATACAACATGCAGTCATCAGTCTAGGCACAAAGCAGTTTCTTGCCCAAATGCTTAGCTTTATCACAATGAAGGCAAATTCCATAGCAAGATTCTTCAATTGCCCAACTTCTCTGAAGTAACTGGTGATGCCAGAAACAGATGTGTCTCACTGTTTAGAAAAGACTATGTTCTTAAAACATATTAAATGCCATATTCTGTCGCTTTGTGAAGTGTTGAAGATTATCTAAGTGAACGATCTCTCTCTCTCTCTCTCTCTCTCTCTCTCTCTCTCTCTCTCTCTCTCTCTCTCTCTCTCCCCCCCTCTCCTTCTCTCTCCTTTTTTTTTTTTTGTGTTTTTTTTTTTTT